>NW_023270316.1:63929815-64018348 GCF_011800145.1 Mirounga leonina
AGAACTCAAATACATGGAGGCTAAAGAGCATCCTACTGAAGAATGAATGGGTCAACCAGGAAATTAAAGAAGAATTAAAAAAATACATGGAAACCAATGAAAATGAAAACACAACTGTTCAAAATCTTTGGGATGCAGCAAAGGCAGTCCTAAGAGGAAAGTATATAGCAATACAAGCCTTTCTCAAGAAACAAGAAAGGTCTCAAGTACACAACCTAACCCTACACCTAAAGGAGCTGGAGAAAAAACAGCAAATAAAGCCTAAACCCAGCAGGAGAAGAGAAATCATAAAGATCAGAGCAGAAATCAATGAAATAGAAACTAAAAGAACAGTAGAACAGATCAACGAAACTAGGAGCTGGTTCTTTGAAAGAATGAACAAGATTGATAAACCCCTGGCCAGACTTATCAAAAAGAGAAGAGAAAGGACCCAAATCAACAAAATCATGAATGAAAGAGGAGAGATCACAACCAACACCAAAGAAATACAAACAATTATAAGAACATATTATGAGCAACTCTATGCCAGCAAATTAGATAACCTGGAAGAGATGGATGCATTCCTAGAGATGTACCAACTACCAAAACTGAACCAGGATGAAATAGAAAACCTGAACAGACCTATAACCACTAAGGAAATTGAAGCAGTCATCAAAAATCTCCCAAAAAACAAAAGCCCAGGGCCAGATGGCTTCCCAGGGGAATTCTACCAAACATTTCAAGAAGAATTAATACCTATTCTTCTGAAACTGTTCCAAAAAATCGAAACGGAAGGAAAACTTCCAAACTCATTTTATGAGGCCAGCATTACCTTGATCCCAAAACCAGACAAAGACCCCATCAAAAAGGAGAATTACAGACCAATATCCCTGATGAACATGGATGCAAAAATTCTCACCAAAATACTAGCCAATAGGATCCAACAGTACATTAAAAGGATTATTCACCATGATCAAGTGGGATTTATCTCTGGGCTGCAAGGTTGGTTCAACATCCGCAAATCAATCAATGTGATACAGTACATTAACAAAGGAAAGAACAAGAATCATATGATCCTCTCAATAGATGCAGAAAAAGCTTTTGACAAAGTACAGCATCCTTTCTTGATCAAAACTCTTCAGAGTATAGGCATAGAGGGTACATACCTCAATATCATAAAAGCCATCTATGAAAAACCTACAGCAAATATTATTCTCAATGGGGAAAAACTGAGAGCTTTCCCCCTAAGGTCAGGAACGCGGCAAGGATGTCCACTATCACCACTGCTATTCAACATAGTATTGGAAGTCCTAGCCACAGCAATCAGACAACAAAAAGAAATCAAAGGCATCCAAATTGGCAAAGAAGAAGTCAAACTCTCACTCTTTGCAGATGATATGATACTTTATGTGGAAAACCCAAAAGACTCCACCCCAAAACTGCTAGAACTCATACAGGAATTCAGTCAAGTGGCAGGATATAAAATCAATGCACAGAAGTCAGTGGCATTCCTATACACCAACAACAAGACAGAAGAAAGAGAAATTAAGGAGTCGATCCCATTTACAATTGCACCCAAAACCATAAGATACCTAGGAATAAATCTAACCAAAGAGACAAAGGATCTGTACTCAGAAAACTATAAAATACTCATGAAAGAAATTGAGGAAGACACAAAGAAATGGAAAAACGTTCCATGCTCATGGATTGGAAGAACAAATATTGTGAAGATGTCAATGCTACCTAGAGCAATCTACACATTCAATGCAATCCCCATCAAAATACCATCCACTTTTTTCAAAGAAATGGAACAAATAATCCTAAAATTTGTATGGAACCAGAAAAGACCCTGCATAGCCAGAGGAATATTGAAAAAGAAAAGCAAAGCCGGTGGCATCACAATTCCGGACTTCAAGCTCTATTACAAAGCTGTCATCATCAAGACAGCATGGTACTGGCACAAAAACAGACACATAGATCAATGGAACAGAATAGAGAGCCCAGAAATGGACCCTCAACTCTATGGTCAACTAATCTTCGACAAAGCAGGAAAGAATGTCCAATGGAACAAAGACAGTCTCTTCAACAAATGGTGTTGGGAAAATTGGATAGACACATGCAGAAGAATGAAACTGGACCACTTCCTTACACCACACACAAAAATAGACTCCAAATGGTTGAAAGACCTCAATGTGAGACAGGAGTCCATCAAAATCCTAAAGGAGAACACAGGCAACAACCTCTTTGACCTCAGCCGAAGCAACTTCTTCCTAGAAACATCGCCAAAGGCAAGGGAAGCAAGGGCAAAAATGAACTATTGGGACTTCATCAAGATAAAAAGCTTTTGCAAAGCAAAGGAAACAGTTAACAAAACCAAAAGACAACCGACAGAATGGGAGAAGATATTTGCAAATGACATATCAGATAAAGGGCTAGTATCCAAAATCTATAAAGAACTCATCAAACTCAACACCCAAAGAACAAAGAATCCAATTAAGAAATGGGCAGAAGACATGAACAGACATTTTTCCAAAGAAGACATCCAAATGGCCAACAGACACATGAAAAAGTGCTCAATATCGCTCGGCATCAGGGAAATCCAAATCAAAACCTCAATGAGATATCACCTCACACCAGTCAGAATGGCTAAAGTTAACAAGTCAGGAAACGACAGATGTTGGCGGGGATGCGGAGAAAGGGGAACCCTCCTACACTGTTGGTGGGAATGCAAACTGGTGCAGCCACTCTGGA
This sequence comes from Mirounga leonina, assembly GCF_011800145.1. Lineage (NCBI taxonomy): Eukaryota > Metazoa > Chordata > Mammalia > Carnivora > Phocidae > Mirounga > Mirounga leonina. The sequence continues at coordinate 63,932,546 of NW_023270316.1, forward strand.
AAACTGTATGGAGGTTCCTCAAAAAGTTGAAAATAGAGCTACCATATGATCCAGCAATTGCACTACTGGGTATTTACCCCAAAGATACAAAAGTAGGGATCCGAAGGGGTACGTGCACCCCGATGTTTATAGCAGCAATGTCCACAATAGCCAAACTGTGGAAAGAGCCAAGATGTCCATCGACAGATGAATGGATAAAGAAGATGTGGTATATATATACAATGGAATATTATGCAGCCATCAAAAGGAATGAGATCTTGCCATTTGCAACGACGTGGATGGAACTGGAGGGTATTATGTTGAGTGAAATAAGTCAAACAAAGAAAGACATGTATCATATGATCTCACTGATATGAGGAATTCTTAATCGCAGGAAACAAACTGAGTGTTGTTGGAGTGGGGGGTGGGGTGGGAGGGATGGGGTGACTGGGTGATAGACACTGGGGAGGGTATGTGCTCTGGTAAGCGCTGTGAATTGTGCAAGACTGTTGAATCTCAGATCTGTACCTCTGAAACAAATAATGCAATATATGTTAAGAAAAAAAAAAAAGAAGAAGAAGAAGAAGGTAGCGGGAGGGGAAGAATGAAGCGGGGGAAATCGGAGGGGTAGACGAACCATGAGAGACGATGGACTCTGAAAAACAAACAGGGTTCTAGAGGGAAGGGGGGTGGGAGGATGGGTTAGCCTGGTGGTGGGTATTTAGGAGGGCACATTCTGCATGGAGCACTGGGTGTTGTGCGCAAACAATGAATCATGGAACACTTCATCTAAAACTAATGTTGTAATGTAAGGGGATTAACATAAGAATAAAAAAATTAAAAAAAAAATCATTATGTCAAGTTGTAGCTATGACTTCTTATGGATAAGTAAAGAAATAGTTTGTAAGTTTTCTTTTTCCTAATTTTCAATGAATATAAAATTCACTAGGAGATAAAATTCATCCTCAAATTCATACTTAGGCATAAAAATATCCACCACCTTCTTTAAAAGAAACTACGTATTTTTAATAAGTATTTTCCCACAACAGTTTTTAACTAAAATACTCACCAATTAGCAATTTTAATTATAATAATAATAGTAATAATAAATACAGTTTTGGGGTGATTTGTATGACTAGACTTAAAACTTAATAGATTATCTCATTTAACACTTACTCAATATACCTGTTAATCAAGGTATCTATAAGCTAATTCTAAGTAAAGTGGACCCTACCTACACCCCCCCCTCAAGTGGCAGCCAGAAAAAGCAATGGTACCTTATCATTCCCTCTTTCTGACACCCATGCATCTACTGATTGGTCCAAGTGTAGATTTGTGCCTCAACATTCAGTCCAAATCTTAACAAGTCACCAATAATTCTGTATTTTGGCAAAGTACGAACTGAGATAGTTACATGTCTTAGTCTTGGAAATGAGCTAGAACATATTAAGAGAGAAATCACGTCAGTGGGTTTAGTAGATTTATAGTCATGAAAAAAAAACCAACCAACCTGGGAACCTATGTCATGTTATACACAATTTAAAGTAAGGTCAAAGTTGGAAACTATCAGTAAGTAAGAGTTATTTGGTGGAAGCTGAGTAAATGAAAACAACGAATTAGATATATATATATGAACGAGAAAACACAGAAGAGAGAAAGAATAATCTGAAAAGAAACGGCCTTACATAAGACTTCTCGGTTCAAGAGTTCAGTTGCCTTGGATTAAGAATTAGCCTCTTGCTCATCCTCCCTAATGAAGACAAGAGGTACTGCAAATTCTTTCCATGGATCTTCTTCCTCTCTTTATTATTCAAGGATTATTTTTCAAAACAAACCCACCCTGACTCAGCCCTAAGACAGATATTATTATCCTTATTGACAAAAGAGAATTTGAGATTTAGAGTGTTAACAAAGTTTTCTAAGGTTTTGTAGTTCAAAAGAGGCAGAGAGAATATTTGAATTAAAGTCTCTCTGCCTCCAAATTCTGCACACCAAACTACTACATTTAACTTTTTCCCCATTGTGCACTGTTCCTACTCTTCTTTATTGAAACCTTGATTTAGACTAGTGAACATGAGTTTGAAAATTAATTATAGTTTTCCACAGAATGTTGCTGAAATTTACTAAATCAACTGTTGCTTATACACAAAAAAGCAGAAGTGCTTGTTGAATGTAGAATGTACTAATTCAGCTGAATTATGACATCATATTAATTTCAAAGATTATATTTAACAGGAACCTTTCAATTAGAATGCCACTAAACCTAAATAAAATGTATAGATATTTTTATACTTCTTTATTAACAGAACTAACTAGTTGGTCTCTGGTGTGGAGGGCTCATTAAGATGTATCTTTATCTTGAGGGAATGAGGAGCTTCTCAGATTAGAACTAATCCTAAGGAAACAGAGAAACACTCAAAAAGAAAGCAAGCCTCGATCCTCAAGTAATCCAGGGTAGAATATGCGGTTGGTGTAATTATAGATTTTCTCAATCTAGGCACTATTGGCATTTTAGACTGGTAATACTTTGTGGCAGGGGCTGTCCTGTACATTGTAGGACACTCTATGGCACTAGATGTCAGCAGCAATTTCCCCTGGGATGGGGCAAAATCACCCCTGGTTGAAAACCACTCTATCTGATGGGTTTTCATAGCAAGCTATGAATGGCACATGTATGAGTTCTATAAAGAAAAGAGTGTACAGGTTAGGACTAGATGCATCATTTCACTTTTACCAATGGGAGAGGGAACATTCATGAGACACAGTTCTGCTGAGGGGGAGAGGAATTTGGGGAGCACTGCCCACCTCTCCAGGAAACATAAGGCTGTTACCACGCTTTGAAAAATCCCAGACATGACGGTCTGTTCTGTAGTGGTGATTCTTATAAGAAGACAACTCAACTGTTCACTTTGTGCTGGTAGGAAGGGAATTCATGGATCTTGGAGAATAGAGCTACAAATATTATAAATAAAAATGGTACTTTGGGAAGATGCTGGGACAGCAGATGCTAGGATCTAGATATCCTCTATGAATGTGCTGCACATCTTCTGGAAACACTATAAAACTGTTGAGGAAAACACTGAACATATTTGCAATAACCACTTGGAGAAAAATAAAAGCAATATCCAGAGCATTACTTTTTTCTATCGTTTTAGTTGTAATTTTTATATTTTTGTTCAATGATGATAATGAAGATTTAAAAAAAGATCCTTGATTTATTACTGCCTAGTTTGAGTATTTTGCAAGTGCACAGAAGTACAAAAACAGTTTGTACTATTTAACATCCCATCCCATGGTACGTTTATTGTTTTGTGTTTTACTTTATGTACTATATAAATGGCATATCCCTCATTTTTAAAGATCTAGCAACATTAATTTACATATACCCAAACATGTGTACTCTTCCTTCATGCTTTTCTGACTGCTCGGTATGTCTGAGATTCTTTATCTTCAGCCATTTAAGTATTCATTTTGGAGAAGATCTTTTGGAGAAGATTTAGAAGACCTTCTAGATCTTCTTTCTAGAAGATCTTCTATAATGAATTATTTCAATGTAAAATTACTTCCATCATTTTAGAGGGTATTTTCACTAAATATAGGTTTCTGGATGGTCAGGGTTGTTATTGATGTTTACTTTCAGTATTATAAAGATGTTGCTTTATTATGTGCTGGCTTCTGTGGTTGTTGATACAATTTAACCATCAGTCTTGTTTTTCCTTTGAAGATGACTTTTTTCTCTGACTACTTAAAAACATGTTCCCTTTGTCTTTGCATATGCATCTAGGCATATCACAGGACTATGATATGTCTAGATGCAGTTAACTTTTTATTTCTCTAAATTGGGTTTTACTAAGCTTTACAAACTTATAAGTTGATAACTTTCATCTGATTTAAAAAATTCTAGACCAGCATTTCTCCAAATACTGCTTCTATCCCATGCTATCTATCCTCTCCTTCTGAGAAACAATTACAATTCAACTATTTGATCATGCTCCATATGTTTATTTTCTTATTTCTCTTTTTTTTCCTTATTTTTTCTCTCTCTGCTTTAGTATGTACAATTTTTATTAACCTGTCAATGAATTCACTAATTATTATGCTATATCTAATCTACTGTCAGATCAATTAATTAATGAATGACTTTACATATTTTCCTCAGATTTTTAAAAAATATATTAATCAGAGTTAGTTTGAAGTCTTCTTTATCCTAATTCCATCATCTGGATCATCTCTGGGTCTCTTTCTCTTGACTATTTTTCTCTGTACTGGCAAGCAGTTGAATCCAACACATTTTCCTGATCCTTTCGAGGTTTTGTTTTAGGCTTTTTAAAGGCACTCTCTGGTTTGTCCTTACTCCAAGGAACTGGTTCTTACTCTTATAAAATGATCTTGTTGAGTTTCAAGCTAAAGCTCAGGGTATTCATCAAATTCTTTCCACTGTAGCTGGGACCAATGCCGTCTTTCATCTCCCAAGTACCGTTTGGTTTCTGTGCTTTTTGCTAGGATCTCCACTTTTTAGAAACTATTCTATGCTAGGCCTTCCCAAATCTCCCCCAGTGCATTCACAGTTTAGGAGTTGGCCAAGGACCCAGGAGAATTTGTGTGACACTTTGGAGGCTCCTTCTCCATGTCTCTCATTACTCTCCTACTAATCTAACCACTTGGGCACCTTGGAACTCCTTCTCTTTTCCCTCTGCCTAGTGAAACTGCCACTCTCATCTTGGACTCTATGTAGCAACATAGTAATTGGAAAATGACCTTGGAGGAAAGCTGGAATGCATACGGTCCTAACCTCCAATGCTTCCTTCATTCAAAAACCATAATCCTGCATTGAATGCTTTCCAATACCAACAAGCAGTCATTGTATACATTTTGGCTCTGACAGCATTAAGGATCCAAGACATGTCTTTTAATATGCCAGGGCTTACATTGTTTGAGAATCTTACCCTCATGTGGTTTGAAAAAAACAAGGTCTTCAGAGGAAAGAGATAAATACAAGGGGAAAAAAACGCATTATATAGTGATAGAGAAATATTTTTTGGCATATGACTTGGATTCCAGACGTATTCAATCCAATCTCCAGTGGTTTTTTACATCTGCAGGATTATAAAAGAAAGATTAATAGTCATTGTTATGATTCCTAGGCACAACAAATTTTGAATGACCAAATAAAATTGATTAATATCCAGTAGATTTTACTTATTAAGCTATAGAGGTATTTTACTGATACTCTGTGAGAGACGATCTTTAAGAAAATAAATTTGAAAAGCTTAACCATCTTTATATTTGTATCCGGAGAATGCGAGTCACTGTCTTTTTTCTCCTCTATGGCATGAGTGCTTGGACTCAGGGTTGTTGTAATGCCATTCAGTACTGTCAGCCGCACCTCACAACACCCCAATGGGGAAATGTAAAATATCTTTCCATTTTGAAGGGAGGAAAGGAGGCTCAAAGAGCTGGTTTGCTTGTATAAAATATCAAACCTAGTTAGTGGTGAATAAAATAGTAAAAAACCCACATGTTTAAAATTTTCCATTGTAAGACTTTTTCCAATATACCACACTTACGTATTTAACAAAGTTTTGTGTGTGTGAGTGTATAGGAAAGAGAAGTAGGGACAGGATCAAGGCGAGGAATAAAAGGCTTATAATTAACCACATAACTAGCGGACATTATCTAAACAGTAAATCCCAAAAGACTCATTAAGCTGGGTTTTATCAGAAACCTTCTTCTGAATCTCTAGCCCACAGTCTAAACAAAGATTCTGCCTTGCTTCAAGAGACTTCTGGGAAATTTCTACACAATACTGAGTAAGGGGCTGAGGCTTGTTTTTAATGAATGGTGTTACTTCAATTTTGAACTAGTCCTTTCACTTGTCTTTGGAGTACTGTAAACTTTGTATTTTACCCTAATTACAAGAACAGATTCAATAAGATTTTTTTTTAAGATTTTTTTTTTTTTAATTTATTTGACAGAGAGAGACACACAGAGAGAGGGAACACTAGCAGGGGGAGTGGGAGAGGGAGAAGCAGGCTTCCCGCTGAGCAGGGAGCCGGATGCGGGGCTCGATCCCAGGACCCTGAGATCATGACCTGAGCCGAAGGCAGACGCTTAACGGCTGAGCTATGCAGGCGCCCCAAGATATTTTTTTCTTTACTCCTCTTTTTCCCTCTCCAGGAAACATTAATGATCTGGAAAAGAATCCAAACTCAGGCAGCAGGAAGATATTTAAAATATACGTTTCACCACCCTTTAGCTTTAAACTGGGAATTTTCAGCATAAAAATGATTGGATACGCAATATATGGGTATGCCTAATGAGAATACAGTGATGAGGCAAATTTAAATAGCTTTGTTTAAAGCCTGAATTGTAAACACAAAATATATTGTGGGGATGAATTTCAAGATCTTTAAAAAATATGCATGCATTCTCTCCCCTTTCCACCACCTGAGATTACAGATTCTCTTCGCAGCCGCAGAGTGCATAAGGCAGCACGAAGCATGCCATTCCGTGTACACAATCCCAGGCACATTTATTTGTTTATTTTTTACATTCTACATTAGTGAGTTAGACACATCCTGTTGCTCTAGTTCCTGGGGAAGATTGCTGGTTTTGGGTGGGAGGCTTGCGAAATGAAGAGATTTCAAAACTTCCAAAGTTGGCTTTGCAGCTGCGGCGCTCCGCCTTTCTTTAAAAATGGCAGCCTGAGCTGCTGCTCGTTTCTCTGGAAGGAAAGTACCCCCTGTCACAGAACGCTGCGGCCCCTGCTCATATGTTTGATAAGCCATTTCCATTAGGTTTCCTTTTCCTGGTGAAGGGTCTAACCTAATTGAAAAGTGTTTTGTTTTGTTTTGTTTTTTTCTGGTGTAAGAAACTAAAAAAAGGATAACTTTTAGCAAAGTGTTTATATTGAATAATCAAAATTTTACAGGCAGGATGAATTTTGGAACTTGTCTAAGTCTCTCGTTTACACATAATGAAACTGAGGTGCTTATCAGTTCAATGATACACATCTACCTGGTAACAAAAGTCGACACTAAGACCCAATTTTTCTAACTCCGTTGATATTGCTCTTCACTTTATTTGAAATTTTTTTAAAGATTTTATTTATTTACTTGAGAGAGAGAGACAGTGAGAGAGAGAGAGAGAGACAGCACAAGCAGGGTGAAGGTCAGAGAGAAAAGCAGACTCCCCACTGAGCGGGGAGCACAATGCAGGGCTCTGTCCCCAGACTCCAGGATCATGACCTGAGCTGAAGGCGGAGGCTTAACTGACTGAGCCACCCAGGTGCCCCAATATTGCTCTTTACTTCAAAAACCAAGTAAGGTTCAAGAGGACCGTGTTCCAACCTCCTTTTATGTTCAAAACTAAAATTATCCTTGTTTACATATAAAATACCCTTGAACATTTTGCTCCACTAATCAATTACATTATGATTAATTTTGGTAGATTTTAATGATTTTTTCTAATGAACTAATTAAGCATTCAAAAATTATGGTCTACAGAAATAGATTAGAAACTGCAAAGAGATAGTCATGCTTGCCATTTAACTTATTACATAACAAATACACACCAATTATGCAGCACACAGAAGATGCATGTTAACTATAAATATATTTAATAATTAAATATATGCAACATTTTGAAAAAAACTTACTTAAAACATGAAACTTCACTTTCAAAAACTTCACTGAGGAAGACAAACCATTTAAACAAATATAACAGAAAGTCCAATAAAATGAATTAATAAACACATCATTTATGTGGAAGTTGCAATAATAATGAATTGAAATGGGGATTTCAGAGTATTTACATGTAATCATACTTACATTCTTATAAATGAACTATTATTTAACAGTTCCAGTTCTGTATGATTGCAGAATGTATTTTAAATTTTCTCAGTTCCTGATGTAACTGTTAAATATCTGAAGTTTGACTAATTATTGAAAAAGTTGTCAGGAAGTATATAAAGGTTTGCAATATTTGATTCACATGGTACTGATTCACATGGAACTGATGAATAATCAAAGAATAAATATGAATACCCAAGCAACCCCTGTGAACTCATATTAAAGGATTCTTTTAGCACACCAAAGGTGATAGCAGGATAGATGATTGGAAAGGAGGCCAGTTAGATTTTGGCTGAGGTCCTTCGAATTCTACAGATGTTAATGTTTACCTCGGTTTTTATCACAAATCTAGAACTCAGCTTGAACCCCAGTAAGTAAAACTGAGTGCAAAATGTCCTGTATAGAATGGAATTGGTTTTTTGTACTAGACAGCCCAGTGGCTGAGTATTTTTCTTTTGTAATAAAAACAACCGTTTATCAAAGATTTACTCTTTTTCCAGGTAATGGGACTATCTCAACCAGTCATCATGATAATTCATCGAGATAAGTAAATTATGTCATCATTTTATAAGTAGTCACACAACTAGCAAATGGCAGAGATAAGATCTACCAAGAAAAAAAAATAGGAAAAAAAATAAATGGACAATTGTCTAGTTAATTTTTATCTTAAAGATATCCTTATCACTTGCTCAGGAACAAGAAAATAACATTTCTCTTAGTTATCTGAATGAGGGGTCTATATAGGTTTTATATCACTTCTGATATATAGATCTATTATTGAAGGCTGTAAAATGTCTGTTGTTTAAATCTGGTCATACACCTCCTTTATGGTATATCACACTTCTAGAAGCCAACTTAGAAACCATCTAGTTTAATCTACTTATTTTCCACTCAGATGGAAAGAGAGAAAGAGATCGAGCCCCGTGTTGGGCTCTGCGCTCAGTGGAGAGTCTTCCTGGGGTTCTCTTTCTCCCTCTCCCTTTGCCCTCCCCTGCTCACATATGCATGTGCTCTCTTTCTAAATAAATAAATATTTTTTAAAAATAATGGTTTTAAGGAGAAATAATTCACATGCCATACAATTCATGCATTTAAAGGGTACTATACAATAGTTTTTATAGTCATATATTCACAGAAGTGTGCTACCATCACTAAAATAAATTTTAGAACATTTTCATCATCCCCAAGAAAACCTCATATCTATTAGTAGCGACTCCCCATTGTACCCAACCTCTGGCCCCAGCCATAGGTAATTACTACCCTACTTCTTGTCTTATATTTGCCAGTTCTGGACATTTTATGGAAATGAAATCATACAATATGTGATCTTTTGTCACTGGTTTCTGTCACTTGGCATAATATTTTCAAAGTTCATCTATATTATAGCATGCATCAGTATTTCATTTCTTTTTATTGATAAATAATATCCCACTGTATGGATATACTACATTTTTTAAAGATTTATTGATGTATTTTAGAGAGCGAGAGTGAGCACACGTGCACATGAGTGGGGGGAGGGGCAGAGAGAGAGGGAGAGAGAGAGAATCTCAAGCAGACTCTGCACTGAGTGCAGAGCCCGAGACAAGCCTCAATCCCAGGACCCTGAGATCACGACTTGAGCTAAAATCAAGAGTTGGCCACTTAACTGATGGAGCCAACTGGGTACCCCTGGATATACTACATTTTTGATCAACTGTTCAGTTTGTTGGACATTTGGGTTGTTTACAATTTTTGGCTTTAATAAATAGTGCTGCTATGAACATTTATGTACCAGTTTTTGTGTGAACATGTCTTTTCATTCCAATTGGGTGTATATCTAAAAGTGGAATTGTTGGCTCATAAGTTAAGTCTAGATTTAAACCTTTGGAGAATGACTAGACTGTTTTCCAATGAATTGGAACATTTTATATTCCCATCAGCAACATATGAGAGTTCTAATTTCTCCACTTCATCTTCAACATTTGTTAATATCTTTTTTTGTTATAGCCATTCTAGTATATGTGAAGTGGTATCTCATATTTCTGATTTACATTTCTCTAATGGCTAATATTGTTGAATATCTTTTTATAGGCTTATTGGCCATTTGTATCTCTTCTTTGAAGAAATGTCTATTCTCATCCTTTACCTATTTTTAAATTGGGTCTTATGTCCTTTTATTATTGAATTATAAGAATATATATAAATATATATGTATATCCTTATATATTCTAGGTACAAGTCCCTTAACAGATCTGTGATTTGCAAATATTTTTCCCATTCTGTGGATTGTCTTTTCATTTTTGTGATGGTGTCCTTTGAAAACACGGTGGCATCTACTTCTGTTTTTGGGATTTTGTGTTTGTTTTTATTTGAGTATGTTTCTTGGTTTGTCTCTCTCTCTTTTTTCCCCCCCTTTGCTGGTTTGTTTTGTCTCTTGAGTTACACAGAGTGAAATCATATGGAATTTGTCTTTTTCTGACTTATTTCACTTAGCATAATACTCTCTAGCTCTATTCATGTTATTGCAAATGGCAAGATATCATTCTTTATTATGGCTGAGTAATATCCCATTAAAAATATATATGTGCCACATCTTCTTTATCCATTCATTAGTTGATGGACAGTTGGGCTGTTTCCATAATTTTGCTATTGTAGATAATGCTGCTATAAACACAATGGGCTTATATCCTTTTGAATTAGTATTTTTGTATTCTGTGGGTAAATACCTAGTAGTGCAATTGCTGGATTGTAAAGTAGTCCTATTATTGACTTTTTGAGGAAACTCCATACTGTTTTCCACAGTGGTTGCACCAGTTTGCGTTCCCACCAATAGTGCAAGAGGGTTCCCCTTTCTCCACATCCTCACCAACACCTGTTGTTTCTTGTACTGTTGATTTTAGTCATTTTAATAGGCATGAAGTAATATTTCATTGTAGTTTTGATGTGTATTTCCTGGATAATATGTGATGTTGAGCATCTTTTCATTTGTTTGTTGGCCATCTGGATGTCTTCTTTGGAAAAATGTCTTTTCACATCTTCTGCCCATTGTTATTTATTTAAGACAGAGAGAGAGTGGGGGGAGGGGCAGAGGGAGAGAGAGAGAATCTCAAGCAGACTAACCACTCAGTATGGGGTTTGATTCCCACAATGGGAATCACGTGGGGTTTGATTCCCACAATCCTGAGATCATGACCTGAGCTGAAATCATGAGTCAGTCATTTCACCAACTAAGCCACCCAAGCATGCTTCTTCTGCCTATTTTTTAAATTGTTGTATTTGTTTTTTGGCTGAAAAACATGGTGGCATCTACTTTTTTAAAAGATTTTATTTATTTATTTGAGAGAGAGAGCATGATAGAGACAGCACAAGCAGGTTGGAGGGCAGAGGGAGAGGGAGAAGCAGACTCCCCACTGAGCAGGAAGCCTGATGCAGGACTTGATCCCAGGACCCTGGCATCATGACCTGAGCTGAAGGTAGGCACTTAACTGACTGAGCCACCGAGGGGCTCAGGGGTATCTTTTGCTTTTAAAAACTGCATTCCATACATAATATATGTGTGACTGATAGATGCCAAAGGAATGAAACAGACTGCATCCCTCTTATAAAATGTAGAGGTCAGGCCCAAGAATTTTATGGCATTCAAGACAGGACACAAAACTTAATAGTCAGTCATCACAGAACTCAGATCTAATGACCTTCAAAATTAATTTAGCATAATATATCATGCCTAAGGTATAGAGTAGTATGTCAAATCTAAAATTCAATATATAAATTCATATATATACATATGTATATGTGAATGCATATATATATATATGAGCTAACCATATACTCACATAGAATTACATAGAATAGAAAACTTATATAGAATAAATTACAAAACAGCTGACCCAGAGAGGCAAAAGGACTAATAACAAAACAAGGCACCCTGTGCATCTCTGCTGGAGATACTTTTACTAGGCATCTTAAGACCAACATAACTTTATGGAGTCAGGAAAGCTGTTAGTGGAACTAGAGGTCCACTGATTGGCTTGTTTTCTAGGTTTAGGTTACACCCTTCCTCTCCGAGTTCTGATTTATTTATTTATTTTTTAAAGTTTATTTAAGTAATCTTTACACCCCACATGGGGCTCGAACTCACAACCCTGAGATCAAGAGTCGCATGCTCCAGTGACTGAGCCAGCCAGGTGCCCCTGACCCTGTTCTGATTTATTTGAGTACAGGGACTTCAAAACCCAATTTGAAGGAAGAGAAGTAAACGAGGAATGAATGAGAGGAAAGAAAGACTTGAGTACTTATCCTCTTAAGGTGCCTCAATTCTCTCAGATTTAGTGTTTTGGGTTAGATTCCAAGAAGCTATTATACACACACACACACACACTCACACACACACTATTGTGTGTACTTATTACTGCCCAGTATTAATTGATACTCAGCTCAAAGGAAAATATTTAAAGAAGCACCTGTGGTTCATTACTTTTTCCACAGAATCTAAAATCTATACTTCAGTTCTTATCACCCAAGATGAGAGTAACCATACTATAATGCATTGGTGCCCCATGAGAGCTTTTTTTACTGAATTGTATCTTTGACTTATTCCAATGTGAAGGATACTGTAAGGTGTGTCTGTATGTGTCCTGAAAAGACCCTTAAGTAGTGACATGCTGGTAAATGTTTGACAACTAGCTCCCCAGGGAGCAAAAAGCCCTCATTTATAGCATGTACTGATTCCCATGGTGTAAACTCTTCCAAGGGGCTGATTTCAAGACACCTAAGTGACATCACTGGCCTCAGGGTTGGGAAAAGATGCTTATAACGGAATCCTATGCAGTGGTTGAGCTGGTGTGAGTCAGCTCCTGACCACCACCTCCTTCAGGAGTAAGCATGCTTCTTACCTCATGGATACAGTCAATTACATGAGACCAAATTGTAGGTCTTGCATTTGTACCATGAAGCTTACAGCCAAACTGGAAGCTAATTTAAAACAACATGTGTAGGTCTTTATAGTATGCTTTTTGATATCTCATACCTAGGTCCATTTGTAAATCAATCCTTGTTTTTATCTCTTCTTTTACTCCTACTTTTGGTTTATTCCATCTTTCAAAATTCTATTTGTAAACTGTCTCAGTTATTTCCCAGAATGAGTTATGATAGATTTAAATAAAGAAATGAATAATCCTTATACAACTTCAGGCACAGAGTGGGGATTAAAGGTGAAGTACTGGCTTATCCCTGGGATAAAAACACAAAAAGAAGGTTCCCTGTCAGCCCCACCTCTACCCAGACAGGAGCAATTCACTTCTCCCACTGGTCCTCAGAGTCCTTGCCTATGCAGTTAGGTATGTCTGGAGGAGTTCTAATGTCATTCAAATTATCCTTAATTGTGTAATCCCAAAAGCCTCTGATTCATTCTAAAATTAAATTCTATTGATATTCAACACAGTTTGAATAAACTATGTAATTTTATGCCTATGTTCAAATGATTTTAATACTATACTCAATTTTAGTTTTGCAGATTGCTATTGGCTCATTGGTGTTGACAGGCAAACTTGTGGGTGCATATAATTAGCTTTTTATAAAATGACATTTCATCTGTAGGCAGAGTAACAAATTTTGAATTTTATGCATGAAAAGATTGATAGCTGGCACAATTATTAATTTCTGCAGGCTTCCTGTTGGTGGTATATGATTTGGAAAAGCATTTGCATTTATACTCTAATAAAAGAAAGCTCTATCCTCTCCTGTAATTTTGGAAAGTATAATAGTTTAAGCAACTCTAACTTAATAGTCCTAATACCCAGGGATATATTAGCAATTCATATGAGCAGGTAGCTATGACATGGTAGAAAATGTTCTGGGTTTGTTAGAATTTTGGCTGGAGTTCCAGCTATACCTGGATAAACACTTGACCTTAAGCAAGTTCAACACTTCAACCTGAGTGTTCATGTCTAAGCCTCAGCTTCATGCTGTCAAATGGGCAAATCTATTTACCTTTCAGGGCTGGTTTGAAAATCAAATGCAATAATAGGTTAAATATCCCTAGCATAGTTCCAATTTGGCAAATGTGAACATTGATGAGAACCTTCTCATTGGTCTTTCAACTGTTTTTTTAGTGCAAAATTGCTCAGTGATACTCAAGTGCTTGGCTTAAACCAAATGGTATGGGAATTGTTTCTTCCCAAACTCCTTAAAGTAGTTATATTCTTTCTTGACTTTTCTCACCAGAACAAATTTGGTAAAATATTGCAGTCACAGGTATTCAGAAGAAAAAACAAATCTAAATCATTGCCCTAAAAGGCAAGTGAGGCCTTTGTGCCACAAATATTCTGAATTTAAAAGACTGCTTAGTTCTGTTTTTTTTTTCTATTGCTTAAATATATGAAAATCACATTTCTTGGTATCTCACATATAAAATAAAAATTCACTGACCTATTAAAAATTTGGGAATAATTACATTATATTCTAATTCTATATTATAAGGAGACATGCACATATTTAGAAGTTAAATTTAAGGAATAAAAAAGACTAAAAGAAAATCCTTTAAACATTCTATGGATCTGTACATTCCAAATAAAGCTTACTGTAGAAGATATCACCTTATTTTAAAAATGTGTTGAGGAAAGAAACTGTCAGATGGTGAACTTGTGAAAGTATCATTTAAATGCAATTTATAGGGTACAAAATACACCTTATTAAAAAAAAGTTACTGGATTCTTACTTTCAATTAGAAACTGTTAAATTTAAATCCCAGGTAAAGAAGATACGAATGATGTAATGTGTATCAAGTAAGTGGCCATAACAATTAAGTATGAGATTGTGTCATCATGTATCTATTTCAAAAATGCAATATACAAATGTATCATGAACAAAACAGTGGGGGAAAACCCAAAACCACTCTTGGAACAGAGTGATCTGTGGAATAATATTATGAAACAATAAAGCACCTTTCTAAAAAAAAAAAGTGAAATTTACAAACATATAAAGCTAATTGCCCCTTTATCTTATAATTTAATGTATATAAGCATGTAAAACTGTATTAACATATGGGCTAGATGGTTCATAATCATCACCACTAGTAGTATATATATAGTTACATCCGTAAAAATATTAATACAAAATATATTATTTTTATTTATTTATTTATTTATTTATTAAAGATTTTATTTATTTATTTGAGACAGAGAGAATGAGAGACAGAGAGCATGAGAGGGAGGAGGGTCAGAGGGAGAAGCAGACTCCCTGCCGAGCAGGGAGCCTGATGCGGGACTCGATCCCAGGACTCCAGGATCATGACCTGAGCCGAAGGCAGTTGCTTAACCAACTGAGCCACCCAGGTGCCCAAAATATATTATTTTTAAACCTTAACTAAATCTCATCTATTTCCAAATAAATGTTCACAGATTTGATCATTCATTTTCAACCTGAGTGTTTTGTACACCCTTTCATGTGTAGAGAAATGAGCAAAATTTCTTCCTTCTCTCCCATGTTGTTAGGTTTACTTGAGCCTCTGCCCAGATATCAGCCTAATGGTTCTCCAGGTCTTGGGAAACCCAGGGTGTGACCGCATTAATTTCAACAAAGAGGGACCTCCTTCACACCCAGGAACACAGTCAGCAATGCAAAAATGATGTGTTCCCTTGTGGACTGTGCACCCTTCCTTATCTAAATTTTCAGCATAGCATGAACTGAGCACTTTCGTTCTCAAGACTAGTAACTATTCTACTGATAGTTGATTTGTTATTTTCTTCTACAGCATCTATGCCCAGTACATAGTAGTCTCCCTACGCA
The DNA here is from genome assembly GCF_011800145.1 of Mirounga leonina. Lineage (NCBI taxonomy): Eukaryota > Metazoa > Chordata > Mammalia > Carnivora > Phocidae > Mirounga > Mirounga leonina. The sequence continues at coordinate 63,948,142 of NW_023270316.1, forward strand.
CTTTTTTTTTTTTTTTTTTTTTTTACTTTTTAAAAAAAGACTGGGGATGGGGTACCTGGATGGCTCTGTTGGTTAAGTGTCCGACTCTTGATTTTGGCTCAGGTCATGATCTCAGGGCTGTGGGATTGAGCCCTGAGTAGGGCTCCACGTGGCATCTGCTTGTCCCTCTCCCTCTGCTCCTCCCCTGCTTGCTCTCTCTCCCCATCATAAATAAATAAAATCTTAAAAAAAAAAAAAAGACTGGGGAAGATAGCGCCTACCTTTCTTATCTCTGTGAAGCCAAAGAGTAAGTTACACCAGATGAAGAGGTGTTGTTATTAAAGGTTCATATTATTTAGCCCCAAATTTGTACATGACTTCATGTAAAAACATGTTTGTATTTTTATGAGCTTGTCTCAGGACCAGCTGTCGCTGAAGGGATTGGAAACAAGGAAACAGTGGGTAGGAGGCCATCGAGTGCTTTCACACTTACAACAACTGTTTCCATCTGCTTTCAGATCCATCTTTCCCAAAGAGAACGTAGAGAGGAGAAAACAACTGGCAAAGCTATTCCTGTAAGACCATGCTGACACCCTAATCTTGGACATCCCAGCTTCCAGAACTCTGAGAAATAAATTCCTGTTGTTTATAAGCCACCCGCTCTGTGGTATTAGTTAGAGCAACCTGAATGGACCAAGGGAGTAGCCTCATGCTAAATTCATCCACAAATGTGTGTGTTCCTTCTGCTCCACTGACTGGCTGTTCCTTTGTTTCTCCCGCTCCTTGGGCCTCCTTATAACCTGAGACATAATATTGAAATTAGGCCAGTTGATAACCTGACACTGGCCTCCGAGGGTTCAAGTGAAAGGAAGAATCGCACATCTCTCACTTTAAGTCAAAAAGTAGAAATGATTCAGCTTAGTGAGGAAGGCATGTTGAGAACTGAGAGAGGCCAGGAGCTAGGCCTCTTGTGCCAAACAGTTAGCCAAGTTGTGAATGCAAAGGAAAATCTCTTGAAGGAAATTAAAAGTGCTACGCTGATGAACACATGAATGATAAGAAAGAGAAACAGCCTTGATGATATGGAGAAATTCCTAGTGGTCTGGTTAGATCAAACTAGCCACAGCATTCCCTTAAACCGAAAGCCTAATCCAGAGTAAGGCCCTAACTCTTTGTTTCTGTGAGGGCTGAGAGAGGTGAGGAAGCTGCAGAAGGAAAGTCTGAAGCTGACAGAGGTTGATTCATGAGATTTAAGGAGAGAAGCTGTCTCCACAACCTAAAAGTACAAGGTGAAGCTGCAAGTGCTGGTGGAGAAGCTACAGCAAGTTATCCAGAAGGTCTAGTTAAGATAATTAGTGAAGGTGGCTACAATGAACACTAGATTTTCAATGTAGATGAAACAGCCTTCTATTGGAAGAAGATGCCATCGAGGATTTTTCATAGCTAGAGAGGAGAAGTCAGTGCCTGGCTTCAAAGCTTCAAAGGACAGGCTGACTCTTGTTAGGGGCTAACGTAGCTGCTGACTTGAAGTTGAAGTCAATACTCATTGACCATTCTGAAAATCCTGATATGCTGAATTATGCTGAAATTATGCTGAAATCTATTCTGCCTGTGCCCTATAAATAGGACAGCAAAGCCTGGATAATGTGTAAATGTGTTAATGTGTAAACACATCTGTTTACAATATGGTTTACTAAATATTTTAAGCTCATTGATGAGACATACTGCTCAGAAAAAAAAAAAAAAAGTTTCTTTTCAAAATAGTACTGCTCACTGACAGCACACCTGGTCACCCCAGCACTCTGATGGGGACGTACCATAAAATTACTGTTGTGTTCATGCCTGCTAACACAACATCTATTGTGCAGCCCATGGGTCAAGGAGTACCTTTGACTTTTAAGTCTCATTATTTAAGACATACATTTTGTTAAGCTATAGCTGTCATAGATAGTGATTCTTCTGAAGGATCTGGGCAAAGAAAATTAAACACCTGGAAATGACTCACCATTTCCAGATGCCATTAAAGACATTCATTATTCATGGGAAGAGGTGAAATGTCAACATTCACTGGAGTTTGGCAGAAGTTGATTCCAACCCTCATGGATGACTTTGAGGGGTTCAATACTTCAATGGAGGGAGTAACTGTAGATATGCTGGAAATAACAAGAGAACTGGAAATAGAAGTGGAACAAGAAGATGTGACTGCATTGTTGCAATCTCATAATAAAACTTGAACAGATGAGGAGTTGCTTCTCATGGATGAGCAAAGAAATGGTTTCTTGAGATGGAAACTGCTCCTGGCGAAGATGCTGTGAAGATTGTTGAAATGACAACAAAGTCAAACAGTTAGCCAAGTGTTTGTTGTGTGCCAGATAGTGTTTTATGTACTTTTAGAGTTTTATTTTATTTAATTTTCATATTATTACTATTTATTCTAAACACTTTGTTTAGAATATTATACAAACTTAGTTGATAAAGCAGCTTCAGGGTTTGAGAGGATTGACTCCAATTTTGAAAGAAGTTCTACTGTGGGTAAAATGCTATCAAATAGCATCTCCTGCTATAGAAAAATCATTCACGAAAAAAGGAGTCAATCTATGTGGCAAACTTTGTTGTTGTCTCATTTTTAAGAAATTACCACAGCCACCCAGCCTTCAGCAACCACCACCGTGGTCAGTCAGCAGCCATCAACATCAAGCCAAGCCCCTCCACCTGCAAAAATTACAAGTCACTCAGCTCAGATAATGGTTAGCCTTTTTTTAGCAATAAAGTATTTTTCAATTAAGGCTTGTACACTGCTTCTTTGGACATAATACTCTTGCATACCTAATAGTATAAGCATAACTTTTATATATCCTGGGAAACCAAAAAATTCATTTGACTCACTTTACTGCGATATTTGTTTTATTGTGGTAGTCTGGCATGCATGGGATTCACAATATCTCTGATGTATGCCTGTACTGACTGATTTTTTTAAAAGATTTTATTTATTTATTAGAGAGAGAGAGGCAGGCAGAGGGAGAAGCAGTCTCCCCGCTGAGCAAGGAGCCCAATGCGGGACTTGATCCCAGGACTCTGGGATCATGACCTGAGCCAAAGGCAGACGCTTAACCGACTGAGCCACCCAGGTGTCCCTGTACTGACTGATTTTAAGAAAATAGCAGATTTAATATATTCATTTAATACAGAATTTTAGTGCACAGAGATACCATAAGGCTTATCAGACTAAATCTCTCATTCTATATATGAAGACACTTAATAACCAGAAATATTGAGTAGCTTGCCTAAAGTCACACAAGTACTTATTCTGTAGTTATACTGAATTTTTCTCTGGTCCTCTGCTCAGTATACTAAGTTCAAAAGAAATATACTCCACGTTCTTATACTCCTGGAACTAGAATGGGCCATTCTGTCAACCTAATGTATTTCAGATTACTAAACAGTATGGCATAGAGGTCAAGCACATAGACTTTGAGGCTAATTGCCTGGGTTTTAATCTTGACCATTCACCTCCTAGGAAGTTTGTCCTTGAGCAAACTCTTTAAACTCAATCTACTTCAGTTTCCTTATCTGCAAAATAGTAATAATATGAAAATTAAATAAAATAAAACTCTAAACATACATAGAACACTATCTGGCACACGACAAACACTTTATAAATGTTAGTATATTATTAGTGTTATTACTTTAAAGTATAGTGATTATACAACTTGATTTTTTTTTCTCTGTTTATAGAAAAGTAAGCCATATTTTATAAGATGCAAGAGAGACCTGGACTCATATTTTCTATCATCTTCTCAGTTTGACATTATGAAAATATGGAACTTTTGTGGTGATCATAGCATCATGTATATACTTGTCAAATCACTATGTTGTACACCAAAAACTAATGTAACATTGTGTGTCAACTGTACTCAAATAAAAAAAAAAATACTTAAAGAAAGTAAGAGAATGAAAGAAGGAAAGAAGAAAAGAAAGGAAAAAAAGAAGAAAGAAAGAAGAAAGAAAGAGAAAGAAAGAAAGAAAGAAAGAAAGAAAGAAAGAAAGAAAGAAAGAAAGAAAGAAAAAGGAAGAAGAAAGAAAGAAAGAAAGAAATTATATATAAGAATGAAATTCACCTGGGGCTCACTTTTCTTATCATTGAGTAAATAATGGTTTGATTCACCAAACTAGGGAAAACACACTGGGGATGGGGAGAGGTTACAGAGCAGGAGATGGTTTAGGACATATTTCTGTCAAACCACATGAGGCATTGTAGAGTTGTAATTGGTATGTGAGTCTTGAGTTTAAGGGGAAAAAAGACAGTAAGATATAAGAGTACAAATACCTATTTTTTAATCTTAGCTCCACCCTGTACCAACTGTTTGACCCAGGACACAGCTATTAATTCCTGAATTTCAGTTTTTGAATTTGTTAAAAATCAATGGAAGGGTCAACACCTAACTAAATTGCAAATAATGAAATATTGAATGTAAATTGGCTAGCACTACAGCTTAGACTTTAGTTTACCTTTTATCTATCTTTCTTTCCATCCAATACCTCCTCTTCCCTTCCCTTACAGGATAGTGGAAACATCATGGGTTGGAGATAGGAAGACTTGTTTTGAATCCTGATTCTATCACCTTCAATAATGTGACCTTGAATATTACTTAATCTCCATGAAATTACCTTTATCATCACTTATAAAATAGGCATGTACTTATGCACTGGATTTTGTAAAGAATAAGTAAAGACATAATTAACATTTACTATTATTTAATTTATGATTATTATTTAGGTAATATGCCAGGAATATAGAAGATTTTTGTAGGGTTCGTTTCCATTATTATTCCTTTTTTGTTTTGTACTATTTCTATTTTTTTATCTACACTTTTTCCTTAATTATTTTTAATTACCTTAAGAAAATGCAAAATAAATATACTTTAGAAATCTATGTAAGATCTTGATTTTGGTGTTGTTCTATGCTTTTGCTGGGTTTTCTAATATTGGTCACAGTAAAACTTAAGTGATATCTAAATACAGTTTTCTATTAATAAGTGAAGGCAACATAAAATGTTATGCATGACTTACTTGGTTGACACACTTTCTCATTTGTTGAAATAAAAGGAAAAAAAAAACCCTTCAGAGATTCAAGTGTCAGTGTGAATGAAATCCGAGGAATTCTGAATTCCCAACTTGATCTTTTTCTCTAATCCTTTCTTAACTGCCCCAAGCTTTGAACACCACAAAATGTATTTTAAAAAGCAGTCAATGCAGAATAACAATTTTATTTTAATAATGAAGCACTTTCTGATATCAAGAAATCAGAACAATTAGCCTTTATTTTCATTTACCAACTCGCTTATTCTAGTAAGTTAGTCATTTTTTTCTACCTCCATAAAGCACAAATAATATCTTCCCTTGTCTACCTCTTCAGATTCCTGAGGTGATGAAATAATCTCTATGTAATTTTTAAAACTCATAAATTAGGAAGGTGTTGATAATAATACCTTAAGGAATGGTAACATAGACGAAATTAACACATAAAAAGATATCCTGTTGTATATCTGACAAAAATCAGTTGTCACTAAATACTGTGTATAATCCAGCAGAAGTTTCTGTATCATTTTTTCACTTCTGAAGTAAAACTTTCAGGGAAGATACCATTTAGGTGAGTTTTAGAATGTTAAACATACTGTGGGTAGAAGAAATAGGAATGCTGTTGAAAAAATAAGTTTGTTGGGGTTCGTTTGCAAGGAAACACATAAAACTATAAGTGTCTATCATTTGTATAGCACTAAAATAAACCTGTCCTTGTTTTTCAGAATTTTATCAATAACCATGCAGCTGTGAACCGCACATGCTAAATTAAATCAACATGTTGGAAGAAAAAGACTTGATGATGGCACTAATCACTGAGTATTTAAATGATGTAAGAACTAGAAGAAAAAAAGGAGAGAGGAAAAAAATGGTAGAGGGCAATTAGTAAGTAGGGCAAGCCAGTGGCTTTAATGGACATATTCTATAAAATAGCATAAAAGAATTATGCTTAAAATATTGTGCCTACAATTAATTATTGCTGCTTTTCTTCCTGCCCAGAGGACAATAGACTGAATGTGTAATTTTATTATTCCGGACTAATTGGTTTTATACATAATTCTGACAAAGTCCTTTAAATTCTTCATGAGATTTCAGTAGTAGATACGATTGAGTGCCGTAAAGTGACTGGATATACTGCAGGATGGTTTCAAGTGTAATTACTAAGATAGCAAATGTTTTCAAGAATACTCCATTATTTAAATCCTAAGTTAAATACTTGCCAAGAATAGTTAAAAATTGAAAACCAGGGCGCCTGGGTGGCTCAGTTGGTTAAGTGACTGCCTTTGTCTCAGGTCATGATCCTGGAGTCCCTGGATCGAGTCCCTCATCGGGCTCCCTGCTCGGCGGGGAGTCTGCTTCTCCCTCTGACCCTAACCCCTCTCACATGCTCTCTCTCATTCTCAAATAAATAAATAAAATCTTAAAAGAAAAAAAATTGAACACCAATGGTCTACATTATTCAACTCAGGAAGTTAGAGAAGGGGTTTAAAAGAAACTAAGCAAGTTGGCAAGAAAAAAATAATAAACAATTTATTTTATTAATAGTTAAATAGTTGAAATTAAAAAAAAAGACACAAAGGAAACCAATAATTAAGGGGTAGAATAGAATTCAACTTTTATTGATAATCACATTAAATGTTAATGGAAACAAAACTGGAAGGCAGAGCCTGACAGAGTGAATTAAAAAAAAAAAAAGACCAATCAATATGGCTTCTAAATAAATGGACTTTAAATATAAATGCACATGGAGGTTGGAAGAAAATTCATGGAAGTGTATATCATACAAACAGGATAATAAAGCTTGTTTGTATAAGGGTGGTCTACATTAATCTTAGATAAAACAGACTCCAAGACTGTACTGCAGAGATATTCTTGCAAATGCTTCCCGATACCCATTTCTATGAGACTCTTTGGTACTTTTCTGAAATTGAAAATGCTTGGTCACAAGTATGCGTATCTTTCAAATTACTTATTGTCACACTGTCTTCAAAAGTGTTTATAACTGTTGACTTCCACATATGCTGTATAATGAATTCCCATTGCTGCATGACCTCACCAACACTTAGTCCTTTCCAGGTACACTACTTTATGTTGAATGTAAAATCATATTTAACTTAGTGAGCATTTCCCAGATTACTAATGAGCATTTTTCATATATTTATTGACCATTCATACCTCTTCTTCCATGAAATGGCTGTTCACATCTTTTGCACATTGTATTTTGTTTCATATTTGTCTTGATTTTTCTATGACTTTTCTTCCTTCTTTTTTTATATTGAGTTTGGACATAATTTATTCTTGTATAATTTTTTTCCTCTTGATTTATTTTTCCCATTCATTATCGAAAGACAGTTTTGTTGAGTATAAAGTTCTAAGTTTGTCATTCTATTTCCCAACATTTTGAATACATTATCCCAATATATCCTAGTTTTCTTTGTGATTCTTTTGTATGTGATGTCCTTTTTTCTTCTTGAATTTAATATTTTCTTTTAGTACTCTTCATTCTCACTATAATAGAACTAGGTGTGGATTTTTTTTTATTTTGTAATTGTGAAAATTCACTGAACTATTTGAACTCAAGCCTTCAAGTCTTTCTTTTTTTCTGAAACATTTTCAGACATTATATCCTCATATTGTCCCTCACCTCCCTTTTTGGAACTCTGTTTAAAAAATATTAAATTTTCTCATTTTATCATACATATATCTCAAACTCTCCTTCATGTTTTCCATCTCTACTTATGACTCTATAATGCATTATGTATAATTTCATAAGTATACCTTTAGTTCAATAATTTTTAATCTATCACAAAATCTGCCACATTACTTCTCAACTGCTTTTTATTTCAATTATTATTTTTTAATTTCTAGAAGTTCCTTGATCCATTTTTAAATATTTCTGCTTTATTAATAACCTTTTATAAATGGTTATTTTGTTTAGAGTTTATATTCTATTTCTTAATAACTTACAAAATTGACTAATTTTATGTTTTATCTCTAATAATTCCTTCTGAACTCCTTAAGAGTTTTTTCTTATATTCACTTATATTGACTTACTTCTTATTTTTTCATTCTTTCTATTGAGTTCATTTTGCCTAAACATTAGCTTGAGGGCCTTCATTTGAAGAAATTTTCATCCAGAAAATTTGAACTTACCTCTGCATGTACCAAAGAATCCTATAATTTACTTTTTCACCTAGAGGTCTTCTAACCATGTGGGCAAAACAACTTTAAATTCTAGGCCCAAGTGAGACAGCACTTCATTACAAAATCTCAGGAGAGATCATTTTTTAATCTGGACTTAAAATACAGATAGATTTTTCTTTTGGGTTCCTTGCTCACAGTTGTATTTGAATTCTTTTATTTGCAGTCTTTCTCTGAGGGAGGAGTCTTCCCCTGTCAAATCCATTAAGTTATTTGTAAGAGATTTCACCTCTCCTCCATCTACAGGGAAAAAAAGTTTTTACGTTGTCTCAACACTGATTCAGCTTGCTATATTTTTATTTTATTATTCTTTGAGGGTTTTCCTCAATATTTTGTGAGCTTAACTAGACATTTAAAATTATGTTTGTTGTAATTTATCGAGAATCAGGATGTTTTTAAGCAGACTATCCAATCCATACTACTTGTAAAAGCAGTAGTCAATTAGATAATATTGGCATTATTTGAAATTTTTCCATAATTTGGTGATGAATTAAATTAATATTTGACATGCTTTCCGTTCTAAGAATCTGAAAGAAAAGCAACTGTTAATATAAATGGTATAGTCTTCTCATTAACATCAGCTTTTAGATGAAAATGACATTACTCTACCAGTAATCTACCAGTCAATTAGATAAAACGTTCTATCCTGGTACCATTCAAAGCACACCACTGACATTTTGTAGAAAACATTTAGTCATTTGTTTTACAGGGAGATGTTGGGCTTCTCCATGAAACTGAAAGGAATGTGAAAAGGAAGACAAAAATATACTTCAGGTAAAAGAGATTGAGAGAGAAATTTTATTTCAAACATTCCCACTTAATTGGGGCTCAAGTGAAGCCCTGTAAGGAGGCAAACATTTACCAGAGTAGGATAGGCAGAAGGAAAAATGAAAATTTTCATTTCGTGTGTAACTGGCTGAACATTAGCTTAAAGATGGAAGCCAGAAACTACAGCTGGTGAAAACAAAGAGGACCAAGTTGTTGATATCTTTTAAAATATATTACTTCAGCTTCAATTTAAAGAGAAAAGTTTTCAATTTAAAGGAAAATAATCAACTTCTATTTTAAGCTTCTTCATTTTTTATTTTGTTCTGCCAACTTAAAACTAAGACCTAGCTGAGCAGATTGAAACCTATGTGATGTCATTCATAAACACACACATCATTAGAGTGCATTGAGCTTTTTAAATGTAAAATGTTATCTCCCCTATTCTCTTATCAATGTTTTCTTTTAAAAAAAGACACTCCTTATATTACATATACTTTAAATGTGTGTGCTTGAGTGTGTGCATACATATAATTTATAGATACTTTGATATTTTCTAGATAATTGCAAGTGTGTGCTTGAGTATGTGCATACATGTAATTTATAGATATTTTCCTCTTGTCTTACAAATAAACCTGAATGACAATTTTTATTAATATTAACTTCCCTATTTTTTTTCTGTGAAATTGCCTTTGACGGCACCTGAACTCTAAAAAGCTATTTAATAATAAATTGACACTTACTGCAGTGTCTTATTGATTATTGAGAAACATAGTGGAATTTCTTCATTTTATAAGCTAAGTATGGACAACTAGAGCACGTGATCAGCACAATTGATTTCGGTGGCAAAATCTGAACACGATGTCACACTCTGGCTACTTTGCCTGCCTATGGTGATATGTTTCACAGTCATTTGTGCTGAGAATTGGTTTTCTCGTAGACGTTTCCTGCTGAGTGATCTTTTGCTCATTTCCAGCTGTAACACCATGCTTTTAAACTGTACAGGTTTGATTATTTTGGAGCTACTGACCATATACTATTCAGGAAGTTGGAGATACAGTGGTAAATATTACTAATAAGACCCCAAGGTTCATAGATCCAACTATGTGAAGAACCCCTGAAGAAAATTAAGTAAGTATGTTTAATTATTTTAAAACTAAAAGAACTCTTTTCCAGTTTTTCTTTTTCTCCCCAGAGATCTGCCTTTTCACAGTCTAAGTAGATTTTAAATACCATTTTCACTCAGGAGTTAGATTTAGTATTAATTCATATGAAATGGGTATCAACAGAACTTCCTCAATATAACTGAACACGGATTTTGTATGATTACAGAGTAAAGTAATAGTTGAGTTACCTGTGAATCATATCAGATCAGGCTGATTTTCATCTTCTAATTAGCCCAGAATCAGTTTGAAATAGTAGTAGTGTGCATGTGTGCATGTGTTGTGTGTGTGTGCATGTGTGTGTGTGTGTTTATGAGCATATTTATGGAGTATGTGCTTGAGTATGTGCGTCGTATGTACATGTGTGAAAAATAGTTGTTCATGAGGGGATAGTAGGTGAGTGGCTGGGTTTAGGTAAAAAACAGTGAGAGTAATTCACCAGTACTAAAGAAATTACTCTAAATTTCAGAAACAGTAATGTCTTTTCAGTTTACCAAGGTAAAACAAAATCAATCATTAAATTTTTTCTCATATATATACTTAATTAATAATTAACTATAATATTCTAATTAGATATATGTGATATTAGTGCTTGGAAATTATATATATATGTATATATATATATATATATATATATATATATATATATATACATAAAATGACATTTCTGGACACAATACTTTCAAAATTGCAAAACTGCTACCTTACTTCTCAAAATGAACAATACCCTTGGCTCAGAAGAAAAGTACTTCTTCAATCATTCACTTATTCCTTCATTTTGGCAAACAAACAATTTATTAGAAAATGTCCTGGGAGCGCCACATACATTAGTGAAAAAGATTAGTGAGGTACCTGCTAATGGATTTTTATTAAGAATTTGGTAGGTAAAGGGTAAACAACCAAACATGTGTATAATTTCAGTTTGTGATAACTATTTAGAAGGAGATTAAAGCAGTGAAAGGAAATAGTAAACATGAGAGTTTAGGGGTTTGGCCAGTTTAAATGGGGGTGGGGCAGGGAAGGCACATTTGAAGAAAGCCATTGAAGCAGAGATTTGAATGAAGTAATGCAATAAGACAGGTAAAATCTTGAGGAAAGGCATTTCCAGGGAGGGTATCCGAAAATACAAATGTAGCTTGTTCAAGGCAATAAATGAGATACGAGAGCAAAAGATGAGTACAGGGATGTTAGCCATGAAAGTATGAGATTGATTCCGAGTGTGGTTTAGAAAAGGAGTATAGAATTCCCGACAAGAATATTCTCTAGTAAGTTTTGTATATCAGTGTGAGTGATTTTTAAGACCTGTCTTAAGTCCAAAGGTAGAAGGAAAAAAAAGTGAACATGTAAATCAAAAAGTTCTATTTCCTTTTTAAATTAAAAAAAAATTTTATTGTTATATTAATCACCATGCATTACATCATTAGTTTTAGATGTAGTGTTCCATGATTCATTGTTTGTGCATAACACCCAGTGCTCCATGCAGAACGTGCCCTCTTTAATACCCATCACCAGGGGGGCGCCTGGGTGGCTCAGTTGGTTAAGCGACTGCCTTCGGCTCAGGTCATGATCCTGGAGTCCCAGGATCGAGTCCCGCATCGGGCTCCCTGCTCGGCAGGGAGTCTGCTTCTCCCTCTGACCCTCCCCCCTCTCCTGCTCTCTCTCTCTCATTCTCTCTCAAATAAATAAATAAAATCTTTAAAAAAAAAAAAAATACCCACCACCAGGTTAACCCATCCTCCCATCCCCCTCCCCTCTAGAACCCTCAGTTTGTTTTTCAGAGTCCATCGTCTCTCATGGTTCGTCTCCCCTTCCAATTTCCCCCCCTTCACTCTTCCCCTCCTGCTATCTTCTTCTTTTTTTTTTTTAACATATATTGTATTATTTGTTTCAGAGGTACAGATCTGTGATTCAACAGTCTTGCACAATTCACAGTGCTCACCATAGCACATACCCTCCCCAATGTCTTTCACCCAGCCACCTCATCCCTTCCACCCCCCACCACTCCAGCAACCCTCAGTTTGTATATACAATGGAATATTATGCAGCCATCAAAAGGAATGAGATCTTGCCATTTGCAATGACGTGGATGGAACTGGAGGGTGTTATGCTGAGTGAAATAAGTCAATCAGAGAAAGACATGTATCATATGACCTCACTGATATGAGGAATTCTTAATCTCAGGAAACAAACTGCTTCCTTCTTTTAAAAAAAGATTTTATTTATTTATTTGAGAGAGAAAGAGAGAGATTGAGAGAATGAGTGGGAGGAGGGGCAGAGGGAGAAACAGACTCCCTGCAGAGCAGGGAGCCCAAGGTGGGACTCGATCCCAGGACCCTGGGAACATGACCCAAACCAAAGGCAGACGCTTAACCGACTGAGCCACCCAGGTGCCCCAAAAAGTTCTGTTAGCTGAGTTAAAGAGAAATTGAGAAATGTGGATCATATCCTCTCAAATAACAGAAGAGTCACTTTCATTGTATTCAGTTACTTAGAAACTATGTTATAAAGAAAAAATCATATCCATCATATATGATGTTATGAAGGATGCATCTGTATTGTAGTTTCACTTGCACTTATAATCTATTGGCTATTTGAGTCAGTTTGGGAAGAATCACACACACATATTTTATCAGATAACTGATAAGTGATTTTGTAAATGTTGTTATTCTATAGGAGTTTATTTCTTTAACAGTTAATAAAGATGAGATCCTTTCAGAAACGACTAAGAAGTCTCTATGTCTGCTTAAAATAAAATTGCAAAACCAATTATTCTCTTTCTGCAACTGTAAAATGCATAGGTGTGTTTTGTTGTTTGAAAAACTGATCAATTAGCGATTTGTAGACTTAGCCGGTTCGTTTTCTACATAAACGTGTAGCTACAGAATGAACTTACTGCAAATTTTTCTTTAGGCTTTGTCTTTTCAGCTTGAAATAGGAAAAGCAAAAACAACTGCCTCCAATTCTCAGATGACTGAAATTAGAGGCAATTACAGGTTATGAGTTTGGTTAAAACATATATTAGCTTGAAATACAATTGAGTTACCACTGATGGTTGGAAATAAAAGTAAAAGAAATTTAAAACTATCCCCTTTGGCTGGAGGACAAAGTTGTTTCATACTACAGGACAAAAGCAAAATAAAAATACACTTGCAGCATACAACTGTGTAGTGAGCAAAAGTATTTTAACCTCCATATATTTAGTTTCTCCAATACATTAGTTAAATAATTGAAAGTCAATAAATTGATATCTTTTTAGAAGTAAAATAGAATCTTAAAATTTTTAGGGTTTCATTCTCAAAATATAAAAAGAAAAATCATTGAAAATGATGCATTTACATGAGGGACTTCTGCTTTCAGATATAATGGAGTAGTTGCACAAACCAAATGTCCTACAAAAGAAGACAGGAAAAAAAGTCCAATAAACTATAATAGATGAAAGATAAATGGTAGATGATAGATAGATAGATAGATAGATGATAGATAGATAGATAGATAGATAGATAGATAGATAGATAGATAGAATGAACATTTGTTTGAAGGCATTTGAGAATTACTGCAACAAGCTAGAATTGTGAGTAAAATTTCCAGAAAAGGAAGAAAGGTAAGCTGTCATGCTGCAGTTTCTGGTGACCGAGGACATTTGTACATTCTGCATATGAGGCAAGATGCAAGGGATCCAGGCAGAGTACCTGGTCAGAAGGCTACTGTTAATTGGCAGAGAAACTGTCTATGTTTTTGGTAGTTTCTCAGGGCTAGAAAAATGAAAATCAGAGAATTGTGAGACCAGAATCTTGATGTTAAGAGATGGGACATCCAAGATATGAGCCCCACAGTTTATTGCTTTTCTTTAAGCAGAGGCAATCCAGAGGTCAATAAAGATTGCCAGCATTACAAAACAGAATTTAGATAGCTTTGTCCCTAATTATATTGAAATGATCAGTCCTAGTCTAGCTGCCTGAAAGGGTAAACACTCTTTGGAAGAAGATAATCACCCCAACCTCCAATGGCCAACATGCAACCCCAGATTATGAGCTATGCCAAGAAAAAGACTCTAATGTAACTAATTTATAAGTAAACTTAGTAACACTAGATTTCTATTATTATCAAGAAAATGCTACTACTTAACAATAATTCTAAAATCAGTTTTACAAGAACTCTAAAGTGAAAACTCCAAAATATTAAGGAAATCTAAAAACAACTAAATGAATGGAAAGATGGATCATATTAATGGATTTCAATACTCAGTATTTTTTAAGATATTATTTCTACGTGAATCTACAGATTTGGTGCAAATTCAATCAAAATCCCAACAAGTTTGTATGCATTTGTGTGTGTATATGTGTGTGTGCACTTACTAGTTCCAAAATTAATTTGGAAGTGCAAAATGCCAAATGTAACCAAAATCTTGAAGAAAAGTGAAGATAGAGATTTTTCACTGCTAGTTATGAAGAAAAACAACCTATAATAATTAAGACGATGCCACATGGGCACACACATAGACGAGTAGAATGGAATCAAGTAGAGTGTAGACCCACATATACAGGGTAATTTGGTTTGTGACAAATGTGATACCATGGTACAATGAGGGAAATGACAATTACAAATAAGTGTTCTGGGTCAACTAGTAAACTATACAAATATAAATTAATCTTGCCCAACCACAGATCATTTGCAAAACTCAATTTTAGACTGATTTTAGATCTTAATGTAAAATGTAAATATGTAAAACTTTAGAAAAAAACAAAATATTATTGAGGTAGGCAAAGATTTTTTTAAACAAGACACTAAAATCACTAGCAATAATGGAAAAATTGATTAAGTTGGACTCCATTCAAAGTAAGTACTTAAGTTTACCAAAAGACACCGTAAGGAGACTAGAAAGGCAAGAATGGAGCAAGCTACCTGCTGCTCATGTATCTGGCAAAGGTCTCCTATCTAGAACACATAAAGATCGACAAATCAATAATAAAAAAAATTAACAGCTCCATAAAAAATTGGACAAAAGGCTTAAACCCACACTTCACAATATCATGAAGATTAAACATATTCCATGTATTTCGTACTAGGAAAATGCAAATCAAAACCACAATTACTACTACTACATACCCACCTGAATGACTAAAATAAAAAAGATAATATCCTGTGTTGGCAAAGATGTACAGCAACCAGCACTCTCAGACGCTAGTGAAGAGTGTTGTTAGCAACCACTTTTGAAAATTATTTAATGGTATCTTATATAACTTAAGTATGCATACTCAGTGATTTAGCCACTCCTCTCCTATGTGTATCCAAACATAAATATGTACATTTGTTTATCACTAGACATGTACAAGGATGTTCATAGCAGTATTATTAATAATTACCAATGTCTGGAAACACAAAAATAAATTTGTAAATATTACTACTTCTAAAAAATGATGTGTCAAAAATAGATTTGAAAGAACACATGTACAAATGAGTATATGTTACATGATTCTATTAATAAAAATGTTATTCAGAAGTAAAACCCATCCATAGAGGAAGACGTCAGAATAGCGATTACCTTTGTTAGAAAATTTTGACTGGGAAGTAGGCTTTTCGGCTATTGGTAGTGATTTATTTCTTACATTGATGCTAATTACTCTATTCATTTCAGTTTGTAAAAATCAAGTTGTATGTGTTTGATTTCTACACTTTTGGTATGTATATTCTAGTTCAATAAAAAAACAGCTAACCAATAAGATCAAAAAAACAACAAAAATTGGATCTGACCTACTTTGTCACACATCTCTGACTGAAAGAAACATCCTTTCTACCTCAAATAATGAATTATATTAAGAATATTGTAGTAATAAATACAAGTGATTCATTCTTAGCTAAAAATTCAGTTTTATTGGGGCACCTGTGTGGCTCAGTCAGTTAAGCGCCTGCCTTTGACTCAGGTCATGATCCCAGAGTCCTGGGATAGAGCTCGGCATCAGGCTCCCTGCTCAGCAGGCAGCCCACTTCTCTCTCTCCTCCCTGCTCGTGCTCTCTCTTGCTTTCTCTCATTCTCTCAAATAAATAAATAAAATCTTTTCCAAAAAATTTCGGTTTTATTTTATATTCTAAAATTGGACAAGAGCTTCTTATTTGATAATGAGGTTTGTCTTATATGTGTATATATAATAGTTTGTAATTCCCTTATTCACTCCCTCATAGGAAAGATAATTCTTTGTTCCTTTGTCTTGTCAGAAGGCACATATTCGTAAATCCGCAGGAACATGCAGCTGATCCTAATGACTAGAATCTTGTAATCCCTTGTTAGGGCAGAATGATCTGCTTTTGAAGTAGACTCACACAGGCTGCTGGTCTCCTACCGCACCCGTCCAGGGACTGTGAATAAACTTTATGAATTTAAACAGTTCTTTTCAGTGTAGATGATACATTGCCCAATGCTTTCTTTTTATTAGTCTTTTTTAAAAATAATTTTTTGCATACTGACTTTGCTAGTATATATTATTTAATTCACAAGAATATAAAAATGAATTATTTTAATAGCACAGAAGTTAAGAGCCAGACTATTACTTCAGATGCTCAAATTCCTTTTACATTTTCTGAAGCATTCAGAGTTGTCATTCTACAGAGACATCACCGTCCTATCAATCTTATTGTCATCAGAATGAAATGTTAGGGAATTATTTAGAAAACAGTAAGTGGCATTTGAAGGTGTGTAAGGACGGGTAAGTGGCATGATGGGGACTGGTGAAAACTAAGCTGGCAGTACGTTGTAGGCTGGATTCAAGAAAACAGTGCCTGGAAGACATAAAGCCAGACGAGATAGTAATTAGTTCAATCTAAGCAAGAAGTAAGTATAACTTAAACTAGGCTATGAGAAGTAAAAATAGAAGGTAAAGGGTAAAAATGAAAAATAATGATGCCATTTAATCAGCAAAAATGAAAGCTGCTTGGATGTTGGGAATTAGGCAGAAGGATACATCCGAGATTTTGCGCCTGGCTCACTGGGTGAATGGAAGGTGTTCAGTTTACAAATACATGGCTTGTATGCATTGGGAGTCCACTTGAAGTTTTCCATTTGTGTACTAACTCGCACATTAAATCCACTTCAGCACTGCTAACCTTTGAATACTTGACCTTTTGTCCCAGCTCCTGGAATCTCCACTTTTCTTCCCTAATCTTGTAATGGCACAGGGGAGGAAGTGCCAGGTAGAGCAGGCACCACACCTAATGCAAATCCTTGTCATTAAACAAAGGAACACTGATAAATAAATAAAATCTTAAAAAGGGGAGGGGGACGCTGGGTGGCTCAGTCGGTTAAGCATCTGCCTTCCGCTCAGGTCATGATCCCAAGGTCCTGGGATGGGAGCCCCACATCGGGCTCCCTGATCAGCAGAGAGCCTGCTTCTCCCCCTGCCTGATGCTCCCCCTGCTTGTGCTCTCTCTCTCTCACAGATAAATAAATAAAATCTTTTATGAAAAGGGCACATTGTGTTGTAGCACAGAAAGAATGCTTGACGGAAGCTGTGTCCCAAGAATGAGGACATTATACCTCTCCCCATGTCCTTTCTTTCTCTCCTTTTGACAAACCAACATTTCTAGCTTTGTAATAACTTGATATAAATTCTTGTATATTGACTCTAATGCTCAATGTTGAAAGGCTTGAAAAGGTGTGATTCGGAGAATGACTACCCATGAGATTCAAAATCAGGACGTGTGCCTGCGGTAAGTGAAATGTGAACCCAGAGGCCAGGCCAAGTTGAATTGTTGATGGAGCATTTGGATCAAAGAATATTTTTATGGATAAAATCAAAATTCATTTCTGCAAAAATTGTGATGCTGCAGGAGTGGAGCCAGAGTCTTAGGAATTCGGACAAATTATATCCACTCCGCACCAAAGAGTGTTATTAAGAACACTGTGAAATTCATGGCAGTGATTCCATTAGTAAGTGTGGCTTTTACATGAAGGCGCAGACAAAGGCCACGCCCCCAACCGTCTGCAGAGAGGTGACCTGTTTAATAGTAAGGAAACATTACTTTGTGGAGGGAGGGCGCCGGCGGCGAGAGAACATAAATCAGTCTCTCCGAATTAGAAGATTGTTAGCCCCTAGGCAGCTCTGAGTTGGCCTGGGGCCATTTGTTACAAAGCAAATATTGCCTGTTTGCAGGATGGTTTCCTCATTTCCTTGTATAAGGTTCCTGACAGGAAGATTTGTAAGTATGCACTGTTTGACTAGTCCATGTAAACTCACAAACTTCCTTATTTGCCTGTTTGGAAGGGTTTGGAAGCCCAAAGTGATTAGCCTGCTGCCAGAAATAAATTATGGCCTGTTTGTACTAAGTCCACTACTCAAAGACAGTCTAAATATTGATAAAAAGCAACCGAAATAAAACTTTCCAAATCCTGTTCACTGAAAGACCTCATAATCCACAAACTGGGAGAATACGTGAGTGTGCATGGGTGTATGCATGTCTGGGAAAATCTTAACATGCAGAGTATAAAGAACTCCTAAAAATTAACAAAGAAATCAATATGTGAAACAGCCCCATAGAAAAGTAGGCCAAACATGTGACACAAGAAGAAACACATAAGGCCAATTAGTATACAAAAAGCTGCTGAAAATTGGTGTTAATCTAGGGTACAGAAATCAAAACAAAAATGAGAAACAACACATATATAGCTCAGGTCTCCAAAATTAAGAGGTCATATAATACAACCACGATCTCATCTATGCCTAGTGAGAAGGTAAATCAGTTATTTTGGAAAATAATCTGGCACCATCTCTTCAAGCCAAATATTTGCAGGCCCCATTCCCTGTAATTCCATCCATAGACTTACACTGAAACCTTTGCCTGTTGCGTGATGTGCAAAAGCATGTTCTCACCAATACAGTTTTTCTTAGGGAAAAAAAAGCTAGAGACTATTCAAATTCATAAATCGTGGTATATTAACACAATAAAACATTATACAGCAGAGAAATTAATGAAATACAATTGCACAGAGCAAAGATGGATGGATCTTGGAAGCATAATGCTGAGCAAAAGCAGTAAGCCCCACAAGACTATCTACAGTATGTCACCTTTTATTTGCTAATTTAATAAGAAAAATTAAGTAACTCATTTTTTGAAATATATATATACAATAAATATGTATATATGAAATATGTATATATACTATATATACAATGTATATGCATATGTATGAAATATATATATGTGTGTGTGTGTGTGTGTATATATATATATATATATACAGAAAGAGGTAAAGAGAGAGACACAAAGCAGCAATAGGTAATACAAGTCATTCGTTATATTCTAGTTCTTGGACTGGGTGGTCAATTAATCGTTCTTCATTATATCATTTTAGTTGGTCAGTTACATTAATATTACTTATATCTATTTGTATTTATCCAGTACATTGAATTTGATAAAGCAACAACAGAGAAAAACTTAAACTGCTATATACAGCTATTGTTTTCTTAATATTGGGACAGTATCAGCTTGCTCCCCCAGATAGTTTCTTCCACATGCTCTATGAAAAAAGGATACTTCATCATATTTTCCATATAGTTTGCATTTTCTTATGATTTTTGACTAAGCACAAATCAAATAAGAAAGCTTTCATTGTACAGTGTTCATTACATATGACTTAATACATTGAATAATACATTGGAAAAAAAAGTAGTTTAATACCGGGCGAAATAAAAGGTGGTTGAGTATCTTTCCCTTCATAGACAGTCTTATAGAGAGCATCAGGGAGATATTTGTATATATTTCGTTAGAAGTATATTTTTCAGAAGATGAAGTCTATGTTTACATGTAAATTTTTGTAAACTTAATGAATGTATTTTTAAATGTCAAAATTGAAAATTCCTCACAGTCATTCAGATTTTCGAGTGTTTTTTTTTAATAGTCACACAAAAGATCAATAAAAGATCTATTTTATGTGCTCAGTAAGCCTTTAAATTGAAAATGGTTTTCAGGACGCTGTTGGTTTCTCCAGTCATGTGTTCATGTAATTTACAAATGGATTCATTTTTCTTGGGAAATTTTAAGTTGCCACTTTCATGCAAGAAATATTTACTATTTCCAAAACAATTAGCCAGATGCATCTTAATTACATCATAGCTGTAACTAATTAAAGAATATTACTCTGCCAGTTTTAGGTAAAGATTAACCATTCTGCAAAAAAGGGGTCTAAAATTCCTATCTGCGGCTAATGGAGCCAACATGATTGTAAAAGTCCAAAGTTCAGCACCATGCAAAGACTTAAATAGTGGCCTGTATTACAAGGTTGCAACATGAGAATTAGAGTATTTTAGAGATGAAAAAGGGATTAAAGGCAATGTCTAAGTAATCCACCCAACCAAGAGATTCTGTCTGCAACATCCCACAAAAGTTAACTCCTTTATCAAACTAAATTAATATCTTTAGTTCAGTTCAAACATCTTCTTCTCAAATGTAGTGTAGTAATATATGAACCAAATAACTAAAATTAAAAGGGTACTAGGTTAAATTTGTCTATCAAATATGCTCTTGATCTTAGTGTTACTCATCATCAGATAACCTTCAACTACGGTAAAACGTACACAAATCCCAACATTCTTTCTTTGGGATAGCTATGCTGCCTGGCAGCTAGTTATTAGTTATAAATGATGGGTAGTTTTGCAACTCGTCAGAATAAGCATTGCTTCTATACCACCAAACCAGATGCTGATAATTTTTCTCTTCTTGATGTATTCATTTTCATATGCTTCAAATGTTTCCATACATGTTTATCGCGCACAGCAGGCATAATGGGAAAGGTCTCCCTGATTTAAAAAAAATCTTAGGAACAGCCAGAAGTTGCACTTTAAACTATGGTTAAACAAAAATGTGTAAACAGAATTGCCTGATAAAATTATAGTAGAAATAAGACTGAAAGTGTAACAAAATAATCAAATAACAGATATTAATAATTGACATTTGACCCTCTGATGCAAGGAAAACACTTAGTGCCTACAAATACTAAATCCGAAATTAACTACATTATTTAATAACTAAGTAAATGTCTACTCTTATTCTTACTGTTGCAGTTTTGGTTTTGTAGATAGAAGAGGGAAAGTTGGGTTTAGAACTCCAAGGGAGAAAAAGAAGGCGCACTTGAATAAGAATAAGAATTAAGGGGCACTTGGGTGGCTCAGTTGGTTAAGCGACTGCCTTCAGCTCAGGTCATGATCCTGGAGTCCCGGGATCGAGTCCCACGTCGGGCTCCCTACTCAGCAGGGAGTCTGCCTCTCTCTCTGACCCTCCCCCCTCTCATGCTCTCTATCTCATTCTCTCTCTCATATAAATAAATAAAATCTTAAAAAAAAAAGAATAAGAATTAAGAAGGATGTCATAGAACACACACTTAGCAAATCTTCATGGTGAGACCAGTGAACATGCAGATGGAGTATTTAGTCAGATCCTATATTGCATTAAACTAGCAATTCAAAATGTAAGAAGTCTGTGCTCCTATTGTCATAAATTATTTAGAATCCATTATTGCAATCTCAGAATCACTTTCCAAGATTAATTCTCATACCCTGCAACCCCCACTGCTTGGAATCACATAAATAGGGGAATAAAAGCCTAAGTGTGTGTGAGAGAAAGAGAGAGGCATTAAATGTAATTAGATTTTAGAAGGCAATGTAAAAATATTTATATCCCAAACTTTTATTCAAATGTGTCCCAATTTTTGGTTCAAAACATAAACATATATAGAATAGTGTCTCTTACAAGAAAGGTATTAAAATAAGTGTGTTGTGATATTCTTCCCTTTAGGTGCTAGTTGTAAAGATATTCTACTAAGTATTCAACAAAACAGGTTTAAACAATGTAATCTGTACGCTTCTAGTTGCACATAATCTAAAACTCACAATGCTCCAGAACTGATTAATTACATATAAATTATATTTTTCTTTGTGTGTAACTCAATAGATAATTATACTTAATTGCATTGTGAGAGAATAGGAGTTGCATGTCAGAGAAGAGGAGTTTCTATTATATGAAATTAAGAATTTAAAAAGGTTTCAAAAATAATTTTTAAAACAATATTGCACTTGTAAAGAGTCCTAATTAGCCAGAAAATTTTGCATTGGCTCTGTCCACATTTAATAATAATGTACATCTGCTCTTTAATTTGATTTCTTCCAAATGCTCTTATGTTAGGAAAACAGAGGAATCTGCATGATACAAATGAATTCACATAAATTTTTCTGCCCACCCCTAGACCTAGAAAATCACCCTTATATACAGCATAGACTGTATATAATCAATTTTCTCCATGTTTTCTTTTTTCTTTTTTTTTTCATTTTATTGTAAATACCTATTTCCTTTAGGCCATCCATGATTTATTTTGTAATATTTACTAGATCTATAGACAAGATCAGGTTAGAGGTTTTAAACTTCTGTGACACTTTACAGTCAATTTCAGGATAAATTGAGTTTCTTTCCATTTGTGTAAGATAAAGATTAGGTTTTCCGCTTCAGTGACAGAGCTCTGGGAGACTGTGAAGGAACCACTACCATGAACGTACTCACCTGCAACTTACCTTCAGCGTGAGCCGCAAACATGTTTGAGCTCATATGGTGGTGGTGGGGGGAGGGGGCGAATGTAGATAGGAGGCGGTTAATTTCACCTGTACAAAACCTAAATTTATTTTGGACCCTGAATTAAACTGTTGGTTCTGAATTAGGCAGAGGTAGCAACCTCATCATACAATTGATATTTTCTCTCAAATTACCAGTTATTATAGCAAATGCATCTTTCCCATTGAAGCTTTTCCCATGCAGGGTTGAACAGGGTGATAGCTCTCCCATTATCCCATTGTCTTTACAAAATATATGCAGCCCGCTACCTAGGAAACTTGAGTGTAGGAGGAGCTGTTCTGAGAGATTGCACATGGCTCCAGTTGCCAAGGAAACCCGTGCCTTTTTTCCTGTAAATGTGCAAAGCAGTTTCCTTATTAGGAATTGGGTTAACAGTGTTCTCAAAGGAAGAGCTGAGTGAGGAAGGTAGTAAGTTCTTTTCATACATAAAAACTGAATTGTAAACTCTGTATAAGCTGTGATGAATTGTTTTCAGCATGTAGGTTTTAGTGATAAAAGTGAAGTTTTGTGGATTATCACATACACTTTTGTTCTGACATAATGAAACATGTTAGAAAATGCAAAATCTTGCTCTTAAATGAAAAACAGACCATAAGAATATAGAGAAAATAGACTTTTCTCAATAATAAATGACAGATACCGACCATGTATATAAGACTTATTTAAATCCATGTGTTGCATGTGCACTTTTTGAATGTTATGATGTTACCTCAAAATATTTTTCCTTAAATGCCTTTATATGTAGTAATTGTGATTAAGTTTTAAGGTTAGCCCTCTTTTTTAAACATCCCTCTGTTATTATTGTGCCAGAAATCACATATTTCATATTATACTAGGATTTTATTTTTTATGCTTTTGGGGTAATTAAAATATTCTAAAATAAAAATATCCCAAGTCATATAAATATCACATCAGCATGATCTATCATAATTTGTCACCATTCATTAAGCTGCCACTTATCAACTATATAAAACAACTTTAGCAAAAATTCTTAATAATATTTTTCAAAAATATCACAAAAAAGCACATAGTATGAGAGAAAAAAAACAACACCACCAAAATGTGGGGATCTTTGCATACTTAGCAAGGAGGCCATTTCTTGGAAACATTAGCTCTGCCTTCCATGTTAAAATATAAGCACCGTGTCCTTAGATTTCCAACCTAAATGCAGACAGTTATATGCCAGTATTTTATTGCAACAACAGTAGCAAAATTTAACTTTCTTCCATTTGGGAAATAATTCATGAAGAACTATAATTCTTTGAGTATTCTATTGAGTAGCCAAGGTGGGTGAAAGTAGGCACCTTCATGATCATTGTGGAGGGTATATTGTAACACCCTATATAGAGTACAATTTGGAAAAATATCTTAAATGCCTGAAGATATCAATAGTTTTCATCCAGCTCAGTAATATAATTTCAAGGCACCTTCCTAACAAACTATATATACAAGGATAACCATCACTCTTTTTATTTAAAAAAAATCAAATTCCAACGCATGATCATGGCTAAAGTTATGGTAAAAGTATACAATAGGTAGTGTGTTAATAGTCCTTAAAAATAATCACAGTGAGAGTACACTCACCATGATGAGCACCAAGTAATGGCTAGAATTGTTGAATCACTATATTGTACACTGGGAACTAATATAAAACTGTGTGTTAACTATACTGGAATTAAAAAAAAAAACTTAAAAATAATCATAGTAAGAAAAGTACATAATCACATGGAAATTGTTTATTATAGAATAAGTGAAAAGTAAAAGATATGAAAACCATGTCATGAGAAAAATCCTGGAAATGTATGCACCAAAGGGTGAAGAGTAGATGGCTTTTTGTATTACTTTTTCTTGATGTTTTTCTACTTCTGCCAAGTCTTTTGCATTGAACATTTATTACTCTGTATTTAGAAATGTTTTAAAGTGTTATAAAGGACAAAGTTTATGAAGAGTTTAAATGACTTAGAGAGATACTTAGATTATAAAGAAGAAAAGCGGGTTTGCCCAAGGTAAAGACACAAACATCACAGTGACCATGGCCCCACCGTGCGCCCCCATCTCGAAGGAGCTGAGCGGTCTGCTCTCAGCTATTGCCCACAGACAAGAGGGGCCACCTTCAGGAAGAGGACAAGTTCTTGACACCTGAGGACGCCTCAGGGAGTTGATATGACTGAGGCACTGGAAGTATAGAACACAGAATAAAAGTAAAAGAACCAAACCCCTTGAAGCCTCTAGTTGAGAACAAAATGTTACTGAATGAGAGGCACCTAACTATTGTTACTACAGACTTTTCTAAAGGAGATAACTGCATGGAAAATTCAAATGATAGGAAGGCAGGCTTATGCTTAAGAACTTGGGGAACTATTATGTGATTTGTTCTGATTTTATGTTTTTTTTTTAATTTATGTGATTTATGTATAAATAAATCCATTTCACTAAGATCTGAAAACCCAAAATATTTTCCTAATGAAAGCAGCATCAAAATATGGGATTTGGGGATAGCATTAGTGTTTGAGGATCTCTACGTGGCCACCAGCCTAACTGATACACAAGTGCTAAATAGTCTTATATAGCTCGTAATACGTGAGTCCCAGATGGTTTTACATAAATGCTACACTATGAGACATGTATTTGGAATATGAAATGCTTTGTTTATGAAATACCCCTCTCGTCACCAAACATGCTGGCAGAAGACAAATACCCTTGAATGAAACCATCTACCAAAAATTAGAGCCTAGTTGATAGAACAGATGAGAACCATGTCGAGCAAAAACCCAAAGGAAAGATCCTTTCAAAGATATATTCAATAGTAGATATGACATAAAATTCAAGTCTTTGTTTTTGAAATCTACAGAATTAAATACTAACATATAATTATTGAAAAATTAGTAACTCCAAATTCAAATGTGCAGCCCAGTGATTTCAGTGAATGCTGACAGCAGTAACAAAATCACCCCATCATTATTTTTCAGAGGTCCCAAAACAAGCAAAGTGGGTAAATACAATATTTACTCTGAGATGTATCTGTGGATATCTACCTGCCAGAAATACCTAGCTGATGAAAGCCACCCAGCAAGGAAGTCATAGAATAAAGAGCACTGGAAAAATGAGCAGTATGTCAATGATGAGGGGAACTAAAAAGGAATTGCTTAATCTACCTTAACTGTCCTAGGATCTCCGTGGTTCTCATGAACTGGGAAAAATATGGTCCTCGTGTAAAGTAAGAGCACCCACTTTAAAACTAACTATAACTCCAAGCTTGGCAATAACGTTCCCAGACTCTCTTGTCCTGAAACCATGGGGAAGTCTGTGTAGCCCTTATGCTAGTTTCTAATAAAACAAGGAGAAAAGCCTGGACTCCTTGGAGTATAAAGCTAGCAGCCGCAGGTGCTCTGGAGAAAGTCCAGCTCGGTAGCATGGGCCAATGTCAGTGGCATAAATCCTCCTACCGCAGCCAGTGATAAGCTGTCAATGGGACATCACTAAGTAAAGGAAGGAAGGAATGTGCACAGTCAGCTCAGCCTCAGCCCACTACTGAGATCCATTTGTCCTTGAAGCTCTTAATGGAAGCACTAGGAAAAAACTACCACACAGCATAAGGTCAACCCAGCAGGATTGCTTCACAGTTTTATGTCAGAATGCTCCCCTTTTAAGCAATAAAGGAAGAGCACATTGAAAGTCTTTACCTAAATAGGAAGGAAGGAGTTTCCTAGACCTTAGTGTTCTCAGATTGTCAGTAACCTAGATCCAGAGATGACAAACAAGATACAGACGATGTCTGCAAACAATCTGAGAAGTATGAGAGTCTTAAAAACATGTATCTCTATCACTAAGAAAAAGGAAAGGTAATTAAAGCAGCACTGGGAAGAGGTTTCCAACTCTTTTTCATGGCTTTTA
Organism: Mirounga leonina; assembly: GCF_011800145.1. Taxonomy (NCBI): domain Eukaryota; kingdom Metazoa; phylum Chordata; class Mammalia; order Carnivora; family Phocidae; genus Mirounga; species Mirounga leonina. Next base: position 63,974,832 of record NW_023270316.1, read on the forward strand.
CTGTTTACTAAACATCCCTGAGTGCCACAGCAGGGCCAGCTAGGCTGCCTCAGGTACATTTCAGTGTGCTCTTCAAGGTATTTGTCCGATATTGATCCAGGTTTACACCCATTCTCCTAGAAATTCAACTGCGTAATCCAACGAGGTTTGCTATGAAAGGAAAAGTCATACAGAATGAAGTGAATGATCTGGTATAGTCCATTAAAATGTGCTCTAGATAGGCGTGTATAAAGGCACATGAAACAAATCCCATGACAAAGTTCAAGGTTTATCAGAAAGACTGGGATATATCAAAATGCCATGGAGGTAAGTAGCAGGAACTCAAGCTCCAAGAGCTTTCTCTAACAATAGTGCCAAGTTTAAATACTAAAAATAGGGAATCTGTTGTGATCTTAAAAACTACAGTAATTTGGGCATAAGCTTTTCAGAAATGGAAAAATTTAAAGAAGGAAGAAAGGGAAGAAAGTGATGTATTTGTGCTTGTCACATGGAGAAAAGTAGAAAAGTATAACAGTGTGAAAGCTTTCTAGCTGAAATCTTTTTAAGCCAACATAAAAGTTTGAATATTTGTACTAATCTGTTTCCAGAATTTACAGCAGGTTTACACGACGATGGCATGATTGACATTTTAAAATAGATAATTCTTTGCTGTGGAGGGTGGTCCTATGCATTTTAGAATACTTGCTGGCGTCCCCCCCCCAAAATAAATAAATAAAACTTTAAAAAATAAAGAGGGGGGCTCGTGGGTGGCTCAGTCAGTTACACATCTGACTCTTGATTTTGGCTTAATACATGGTCTCAGGGTAATGAGATCAAGCCCCATGTCAGGCTCCACGCTCAGTGAGGAGTCTGCTTGAGATTTTCCCTCTCCCCCTCCCTTTGCCCCTCCCCTCCCCTGCTCATTCTCATTCTCAAATAATAAATAAATCTTTAGAATACTTGCTGGTATCCCAACGCTCCATCCACCTGATGTGAGTAGCATGATTTGGGAGGGAGGATCTCCCAAATCATGACAATTAAAAATGTCTCCAGACGTTGGTTAATGTCCCCTGATGAACAAGTGTCCCTAATTTAGAACCATTGACTTATATTTAATTGAAAGGACTTATACTCACTCGTTTTTGTCTGAAAAGATCTTTATGAGAATATAACAGATTAATAGCCATTCAATCTGTTCATAAAGATTTCTCTAGAAATTTTATCGTGAGTCTTACCTGAAATAAACATAATAATAAACTAACATTTACATAGCACTTTCTGTGCATCAGGTACTATTCTAAGTACTTAAATAAATAGTTTAATAGTTAATAGTTAATAGTTTAATCCTCACAATAACCCCTTTTGTACATGGAGAAACTGAGGCAGAGAAATTAAGTTTTTCATGATTGCACAACTAATAATTGGTAGCATTGAGAGTGGTACCCATCCTTTGTGTTTCTAGAATTTTTGCATTCACACAATATACCCAGAACGAAACCAGTGTCTGTGAAATCAACTGACTTCTGAAATCTTTGCCCTTTCAATTAAAATATTAGAATTATTCAGTCACTCTGACCCCTGGCCATATTTTGCCTGGACTTTGCAGTAGTCTCCTAAATAGCCTCTGTGTTTCTATCCCTTCCCTTCCTCTGTAGTCTCTCTACAAAGGAGGGAAGCAATCCTTTTAAACATGTCAAATCATGTCACTCATTTCGCAAAATCTTGCAATGGCTGCTCATGTCACTCAGGTACAAACACAAGTCCTTACCATGACTATAAAACCCTGTAAAACCTAGAGAGGACCTGTCTATGTCCCACAACCATCTCTTAATTTGTCCTTCAGTCACCCAGCTTCCACGCTGATCCATGTCCTTGACTTAGTGCCTTGGTACTCACCACTCTTTCTGCCTGCAAGGGCCTTCCCTCCAAAGACTCGCCCCACACTTGTTTCAGGTCTCTGTCCAAAAATCACCATCTCAGCTGGCCCTCCCTGGCTACTCTTTGTGCAGCCACACACACATCTCTTCAGCTCTTCTTTTCTCTGCTTTATCATTCTTCATAGCACTTATACCTACCTGAACTACTTTATATTCAGCCATTTTTATGCTTTTCACCAAGTTCATCCCATAGAATGTAAATCCCATGAAAGTAGACTGCCTACTTTGTTCATAACTCTACCCCAGCACTTAGAACAGTGTCCAGAAAAAACATACTTGTCTCACAAATATTGTTGACTGAATATAGAATATAAAAGTAGAATGATGGCATGAAGTTCATAGCACTAAAGTGAGATAATAAATGTGAATATGGCTAAAAAAGGGCCCTTGCTTCCTTCAGTGATAGTTTCTAATCAATAAATGATAGTAGAGCAACAGTGTACTTTTAACTTTGCAAGAAGATATTCAATATGTTTTATAGCAATCAACTGGATAATTAGAAATGTTAGTCCTAGCGGTGGATTTATAATTGGTGTAATTACCTGTGGATAGTGAGCCCCTGGCCTCTCTGAAGGGTCAGAATCTTCTTGCTCTTAGACTACATCATGTAAACACATTTTTAATCACTGATTTTTTTTTCAACAAAACTGTGCACACTCTCAAATCTTAAGATGACGCAAAACTAAGGAAAAGAAAATACATTGGATGAGATCAGCAAGAATCAAATAGATTTCAAAAATACTCAATACTTAAATAAAGATTTAACATCCCTAGACTAAAAATAGCCCCTAAAATTGAAAACAAAAATGAATACAGAAATATGCTAAATTTATTACCAGAAAGCTCAGTATTTTAAAATAAATTTAAATAAATTTAAAGATGTTAATATTTGTAAGTAATCAGAAAAATCCAAATTGCAACATGAGATGATAATTTTCATTTTTGTCACATGGGCAATAGTTTAAAAATTGATAATTTTCAGTGCTTACTGTAACAAGTATTCTCTCATCTACTCTGGATAGGAGTGAGGATTGATGAAATTTATCTGGAATGAAATTTGACGGCGTTTATTAAAATTGAAAATGTGTGTATATTTTGACAATTTGTCTAGGATTCCTCAATATCTGCATGGGTTTCTTAATTTAGGGGAACCCAGGACCATATCTCCTGCACAGAAGCTTCAGTGAAGCAGATATCCCCTCTTGAAATTTTTAAATAAAAGTAGTAATTCTTGGCCAGTCTGATACTTCTGCACAGGACTTTGATCCCTAAGAGAATGGACATGATGTGCAGGGACAGTAAGAGGTCATTTGTCTTGCCAGTGGTGGTATTGAAAATCCAGTTCTATAGTAAAGGTTTTTCACTAACATTTAGCCCTAATATTTGTGAAATTTTATGTTCAGAGAAATAATGAAATGCATATTATTTAAGTCTCAAAGATGTATAAACCTGTGATGAGATATTGGCTATTCCTTACCTTAGTTTTCTGATTTTTTTTCTAAGTTCGGGACTCTAAAATTTCTGATGACATTCTGAACCACAATATTCCTATGATAAAGTATTTTTGCCCCTAAATTAATTAAATTGGTTCCTGTATTGCTATCAGGACCCATGGCTGAGATAATGCACCTCCCTTCGTACCAGAAATCTGATTTCTAACCTAGTATATAGAGATAACTTAAACAAATGTGAAAAAAAAAAAACCTAACTTATGAGGAAGTTCAATGCTATATTATTTATATTCAAGACAATGTGAGCCTTGGTAGGGTAATTGTGACATATAGCATTCTTATAAAATATGATATAGACATGAGAAAGACTTTCATCTGTATTAATATTATTTTTAATATTAAAGTTCCAAAGCTTGATGTATAAGATCTCATTCCATTAAAAAGAAAAAGATAGAGATGTGTGTGTAGTTGTTTGCTTGGAGAAAAGAGATGTAAGAGATTTTTAGGAAAAAAGTATAGAAAGAAATCACTGATTTACGAACTTATAAAACTGGTTATTCCCTTCATCTGTACATGGAATGGCCATGTTTTAGAAAGTGAGAATGTGATCTTACTTTTAGGAAGAATAAGAATGGGTAATTAATACTAATGTTCTTTCTCTATGCTAATTAGGTCAATATGTTCCTGTTCCCAGTGAAATATTTTAAGAAGGACGAAGTAAGTTAAAACACAATTAAAAGAGGATGGCTGGATGTCAAAGAGTCTAGAACCAGGCCAGATCAAAAAAGAGGTAGCATAAAAATAACCATTTAAATGAGAACCTGAAAGTATATAAAAATCCACTGGGGTTTTTCCTCTAAATATATACATAATGGAATATTATTCAGTCTTAAAAAATAAGGAAATTCCGCCACTTGTGACAGGATGGATGGATGGGTGGATGGGTGGAGGTAGCTGGAGAACATTATGCTAAATGAAACAAGCCAGACAAAGGTAAATACTATATGATATCTCTTATATATGAAAAAAAAATGTTGGTATACACACTCATTTATAATTCTCTCCCTTTTAGTGTTGGTGAGGACTGTGTATGTGATGGAAAATCACATCAATAATTAGGTTACTAATTAGCTGATTTCCAGGTAATCATAATAGAGATCTAATCTTATCTAACCTAGATCTTTTTCTGATCCTATTTAAGTTGTTGGCAGAATTTAGTTCTTGCTATATAGGGTGAAGGTTACTGTTTTCTTGGTGGATGCTGACAGAAGGTCTCTCTCAGCTTCTAGAGACTACCTAAAATTCTCTTTTACGTGGCCCTATCACAGCCAGAAGGAAAGTATTCTTCTGATGTTTCTTTCACTCTTCATTTCATGTTTATGATAAGTTTTGTATAAAGGGCTCATTTGATTAGCTCTCTTTTAAGTGGGTACTTTGTAAACTATAACTTTGAGGATCATTTAGCTTGGCCTTGTGCCATGTATCTATTTATTTGCTTATTTGTTTGGTTTATTCCATAGTACCAGACCTTACCAAATTTTCATCTATTATGTAAGCTTTATATTTCTAGGTAATTCTTTTAAATGTTAGACTCATATGAACGGCAAAAATAGTTCAGTGAGTCCCCATGTACCCTGAATCTACTAGCTTCCCTCAATGATAGCCTCTTACAATACCACAGTACATTATCAAAGCAGGAATCTTCTTTTTTGATATATAGTCCCAGAAAACTTGGATGGATGGATGGATGGATAGATAGATGGATGACACAAATTGCTTCATAATCTCAAAGAAACCCCCCAAGGTTATCACTTCATAGACTTACCCTCCCCCTACTTAAAGCCCAGATAACTTCTGATCTGTTCTCCATCACTTTGATTTTGTCATTTTGAGAATACTAAAGTAATAGAATAATACATTATGTAACCTTATGATATTGGCTTTTTTGGGTATTTTCACTTTTAAAAAACTTTCGCCATTCTAATAACTGTGTAATATTGGCTTATCCTGACTTTAGTTAGCATTTCACCAATGGCCAATGATGTTGAATCTCTTTTCATATGGTTACCGCCATCTGTATATCCTCTGGCAAATATCTGTTCAAGTCTTTTTTCCTATTTTCAAATGGGATTATTTATTTTCTCATAGTTGAATTCTAGAAATGAAACGATACGGACTGATTTCTCAAATCCACGAACTGGAAAAAAAGAAAACAAAACAGAACTTCACCCAGGATGAAATAGACAATCTGACTATGCCAAAACTACTGAATTCATAGTCAAAAACGAACTCATGATCAAAGAAATTGAATTCATGCTAAAAACCTTCTGAAAAGAAAAGTACTGGATCCAGATGTTTTCATGGGTGATTTCTACAAAAATTTACAAAATCTCTTCCAGAAAAACAGAAGATGAGAAAACATCTCAACTCGGGTCGCCTGGGTGGCTCAGTTGGTTAAGCAACTGCCTTCGGCTCAGGTCATGATCCCGGAGTCCCGGGATCAAGTCCCACATCGGGCTCCCTGCTCAGCGGGGAGTCTGCTTCTCCCTCTGACCCTCCTCCCTCTCATGCTCTCTGTCTCTCATTCTCTCTCTCGCAAATAAATAAAAAAATCTTAAAAAAAAAAAAAGAAAACATCTCAACTCATTTTCATGAGGCCAGCTTTTCACTGACATCAAAACCGAAGACTGTAGCACCAAAGTAGCAAAACTAAAGACTCTTATGAACATAGCTGTAAAATAAATATTCCTTGTGAATATAGATGCAAAAATCCTCAACAGAATATTAACAAATAGAATCTAACAATATACAAAAGGAAAAATAATGCCATGGCAAAGTGGGGATTATTCTATGAACAGAGGGGCTGGATCAGTCTTTGAAAGTCAGTTATTATAATCTACTATATTTACAGTCTAAAACAAATAAATAATTATAACAATTGATGAGGATCGATCATTTGACAAAATTCAATACCTATTCAAGATAAAAAATGTGAGTAACTGTGTACAGTGATCTATTAATATATTAGTAGATATATATAATTATATGTGATACTATTTTGTTTTAAATAGTTTAATGCTTTTTAAAAGTGATGGGGCACCTGGGTGGCACAGTAGATTAAGCATCTGCCTTCGGCTCAGGTCATGATCCCAGGGTCCTGGGATGGAGTCCCACAGTGGGCTCCTTGCTCAGCGGGGAGCCTGCTTCTCCCTCTCACTCTACCCCTCCCCCCTGCTTGTGCTCTCTTTCACACTCTTTCTCTCTCTCTCAAATAAATAAATAAAAAATCTTTTAAAAAATAAAAAATGAAAGAGAATTAAAGACGTATGTATGTATGTATATATTTATTTATATGTATATTTTCCACATGTTTACAGTTTCTAGATCTTTTCATCCTTTTCTCTAAATTAGTTCCTTCAAACTAACTTCTTTTAGTATGTCTTATAGCCAGCAAGACTGCTGGTAGTGAATTCTTTTTGGTTCTGTTGATCTGAAATTTTATTTCACGATTGTTAATGAACATTTTCAGTTTTTTTGTATAATTTTAGGTTGATGGTTCATCCTTTTTTTTTTTTATCATTTTAGCACTTTAAAAAATGTTTCTCTATTGTCTTCTGGTCTTTATCTTTGTTTCTAATAACAAAAATATAGTCATTCTTATTGCTATTATTTTGCTATCCTACTATATGTAATGAATCTTTTGACTTTGCAGCTTTAACATTTTTCTGTTTATTTTTGGTCATCAGCACTTTCAATATGATGTACCTGTTTTATTTTCTACCATATTTATCTTGTTTGAGGTTTGCTGAACTCCTTAATGTGGAAAACATGTGGCCATTTATTCAAATATTTATTGTGACTAATCATTGTTTTTTCCTCTTTGTGCTTCTAATTACACCTCTATATTAAACAATAATGTCTCACAATTTAGTAAGATTGCTTATTTTTAAATTTGTTTTTTCTATCTGTTCTTTGAATCAAACAATTTCTGACAACGCAATTTCAAGTTCACTGACATTTTCTTCTCCCATTTATAATCTATTAAAATCTCACCCAGTACATTTTATGTATCTTTTATATAATCTTATATTACATTTTGAATTTCTCACACTTTCATGTTTTTTCCCATCTCTTCTTATGTTATCACCACATATTTAAGTCCTTGAAAACATCTAAAATAGCAGCTTTATGTTTTATATTTTTCTTGTGCTAATTCTAATACATGAAGTACCTAAGTGTCAGTTACTATGCACTGCTTTTTCTTTTAACAGTGGATCACAATGCGTTTTCTTTCGCACATTTAGTAATCCTGTATTATAAGTTGGACATTGCATATGATAGCTCTAGGGCATCTGGATAATGCCAAACTAGTTAAAACATGTTGAATTTATTTTGACAGATAAATTGCTGGTGGATAATTTTGGTCCTGCCAGACTTGGATTCATTTGCTGTTAAGCCATATCTATTTTGTTTTGAACTTAGTCCTATGGCTCAGCCCTTACTCTTGGATGTGGTCCTTACTAAAAAATATGGTCTTTCTGGGGTCTCAACCAATAGCCAATGTGCTCAGTAATTACTTTCTATTCTGGATGACCTGTAACTCCTGTGTCCCCCAGCTCAGCTGGCCTCTCAATATTCAGTCTTCTGCCCCACGGTACCCATTCTCTGCTAGGAATCAAAGAGCTTTGCTCTTTGCTTTTTCAGCCTAATCCCTGGCCAAGAAAGGAATAAATTCATGCGGACTTAGGTAACCTTTCTCTCAACAGGTCCTCCTTCTCGGATCCTGTGTCCTACAAAATCCAGCTGCCTCAATAACTACAAATTCAGACTCTGTCTTCTTGGTTAAGCAAGACTTACTTAGGTTTGGCTCCATTTCCCTGCTCTGTGTCAGTGAAGAAGGTTGGAACAGTTATTAGGCAATCTTGAGGCTCACATCATTTGTTTTCCTTTCATCAGGGATCACTGTCCCAAACTGCCTCTTATTCGATGCCTGAAAATAGTGACTCATGTGTTTTGTACAATTTTATAGGTGTTTTGGTTGGAATACCAAGTTCTGTACCAGTTACTCTTTCCAAGCAGAAATAACATTCTACTTATAAGATAAGAAAATGTAAATTAAGAAAAGCTAAGTTATTTGTTTATTGTGACAAAATAAGTGATAAACAAAAATGGGTTTTTATCCAGGTCTTCTGATTTTATATCCAGAGTATTTCTACTGCATCCCAGCTGTTTTGCAATGAATAGCCCGAGAAAAACATAGATTGAGGTAGGTTTTTCTAATTCAGTGGTTTATAAACTTTTCAGTTCATGGAATAATAAAATTATAAACACTTTGTATAAAGTAATTTGAACTTTGTACACTGCTTTTCTTCTAGATATTATTAAATGCATACATAGCAGCAATAACAATAATGATCATCTACTAGGTTAATATTTCATAAAAAGAATGACATGGAATCACCAAAATGGTGTAAACAAACATATCATTTCATAATAAAGAAGAATTTTATCAAAGGAATGAATTTTGTTTTATGTAAGTCTCACTTTATTTTACTTTATCTCTTTTTGGCCTTGAAGCAGACTAAACGTCAAAGTGGACCAAAGCCTGTCTGAAGGCAGGTATTTGGAAATAAATGACAGTACATTTCATTAAAAAAAATAAAAAAGTTTACAGCATTTCCTTTGGTTCAGACAGACAGCATTCTCAGTGCTTACAGTTATAATCCATGTAAACATTATAACTACACTATGAATCAGGTCCTCTTGCATTTCTCACTTTCTAGGTGATGAATGTGATACATGAAGAAATGAAATATTTTGCCCAAGATCACCCAACTAATAAGTAGCAGAGTTAAATTGCCACTCAGAATCAGGATCTTAAACTTTGCTCCTTTTGAAATGGGAATCTGAGGAGGAAAAATAGATATATACCTATGGGTATATATCTAAAAATGTTTCAGACTTTTCCAAATCAATTTTCAAATGGATGTACATTATCCTTATAATGTACTACTGTGTTTATTTTATTTTCATGTTATGGTACTACTGTACAAAAGAGAGATTTCAATTTTTCAATTCTTGAAATTTTATTTACATAAAATAATAATGCACCATAGGATTGGAAAAGAGCATTTTTTTCTAGTTGTGCATTTCTAGCTATAAATGAAAGTTAATATTTGAGAGCAGATAGAAGAGCTTTTTATTGAAATAGATAATGCTCATGGAAAATTAATATTTCAGATGGTTAAAAATTCAGTTAAGATGAGGCTAAAAAATGTAGCCCATTTTAAAAACTTAATCTGAATAAATTTATGATGCAAAGAAGCATTTAAAAGAGCTCCTTGAAATGAAGGAAGTCCTGCATCTAAGAGAACGATGAGGTAGTGCTCGAATGTAAGTAGAAAATAGTGATTCAGGGTAGTAGCTTCTGAGTAAGAAGGAAAGAAATAAATGTTACTCTTCCAGTTTTGATTTTATAAGAAAATTAACTGCAGGTCCTAATCAAAATGTACTTACTAATAAATATTCAACAATTTAAATTAACAATTACAAAATAAACATACGTTGCAATTTATCGTTGAAAGTTAGACACATTAAAAATAGAAAAAAATAGGGGCATCTGGGTGGTTCAATCAGTTAAATGTCTGCCTAATAGTCTGGTCATAATCCCAGGATCCTGGGATCTAGTCCCACATCTAGCTCTTCTTGCTCAGCGGGGAGCCTGCTTCTCTCTCTCTCCTGCTCCCCTCAGTCAGGTTCTCTCTCTCTCTTTCTCTCTCTCAAATAAATAAATAAATTCTTTGAAAAGAAATAGGAGAAAATAATAATTTTAAAAGAGGTATATCAGAATATCCAGGTGCTTAATGACTAATTCATATATCTAATCTTTCAGGAAGAAGATATTTAGAAGATCTAAGCAAACTTAAATAGATGGAAATGACTGACTTGCTTGGATTTTGGTGGAAAAACTTCCATTTACTTGGAATAAAAAGAAGTAGGAGGTAAAAATAATTAGAGTATATTGCTGAATATTATTTTATGTGAAAAATAAAACAACAAACTAAGCTTGTAGATTAAGTGCCTATTATAAGAGAAGCATTGGCAAAATGAAGTCAATATATGGAAGTCTATCTTCCAAATATATTAATAGCCCAAGACGATCAGAATGGCTTTACTTTTTTAAAGATTTTATTTATTTATTTGACAGAGACAGAGAGAGAGCTAGAGAACACAAGCAGGGGGAATGGCAGAGGGAGAAGGAGAAGCAGGCTCCCTGCCTAGGGAGCTCAATGTGGGGCTTGATCCCAGGACCCTGGGATCGTGACTTGAGCCAAAGGCAGATGCTTAACCGACTGAGCCACCCAGGTGCCCCTCAGAATGGTTTTAATACAATTTCCAAAGCAGGATAATGTTATCGTTGAATTTTAGCCTCTAAATAAAACCTGTGTTAGAACTGCACAATGCAACTCCTTTGGGATGCTAGCCTTTACCTTCTGAACCTAGCCTTTTAGAATTGAGCTTAATATTTTTCAATCAGGAAGGAGGTTTAATTGGATCAACAAACATGCATTGTGGTATGTGATTGACTTTATTCATTGCTCTTTCAGATGGTGAAATGAAATCTACCAATTCTAATGCAACATTTTGCCCATAGAATCACCATAAGCTAATAATCACTCACATACATTTACTGTTGGGTGTATCTCATTTTTCTGTTCTTGGGAAATTCACATTCACATGCCCTAACTCCCAGTCTAGCAAAACAGCCAGTGGAAGCCATTTTTTGAACTACTCTGCATAAGTGGAAACTAATTTGGAGCAAATACATGTCTTGAAATGACAGTCTTCTGGATCTCTTTCAAGCTCTATTTTCTCATTTCCTTTGCCAGTTCATTGACCTTTGCCCAGGAGTTAAATGAAGGACATTTAACTCAGCCTTTGGTCTCAGGCACTTTTTTTCTTTGATGCTACAGTCCCAAACCTAAGAAATCTCATCAATAACCATGGTTTCACTTACTGTGAATATGTTAACAAATCCCAAATTCATATATCTACGCCCAAATTCCACTCTGAGCTTCAGACTCTTATATAGAAGTGTCCACCAAACATCTTTACTTAGATGGCTCAAAAATATCCTACTCTCAACCTGTCTGGATAAAGCCCAAAAATATTAATTTAAGCATATTCTACATATTACTCTAACTCTTCCATCTTGTAGTTCCTAAAGAAGAATCTGAGTTAACTTGCTTTTTCTTTTAGTCTAATTAAAATAAAGGAGAGAGAGCAAGAACCAGAAAGAACCGAAGTTCGGCTAAAGATTATTTACATTGTGTAACAGAAAATCTAACTAGAGAAAAAGAATTGATATGAGATTTTGAGGTTGTGGAAACAGGAGAGACAGAAGAGACCCATGAGACCATTTTGAGAGAAAATATTGGAAATCGATAGTGAGTTTCAGAGAGGTTTGGGAGTATTGGCAACTATTTCTGTAAAGGATATTGTAAGTGGCAGAAATCTGGATATAAGAGACTTTTACATGTTTTCCCAGCATTATCAGAGTATGCTTCTTTCCATGTTAAAGGTTAAATTTTTTCCATTATTTATTTTTGGAAACAATGTTCTCTCTTCAAATCCATAGTCTATGGAGATGAGGCCATTATATTTGAATCATGTGCTTTATTAGTCAGGATCCATTTTAAATTCATACAAAAGAAAACCCCAAAATAGCAATATCTAAGACAGATAAACATTTAACTCTTTGATATGAAAAATAAATCTAGAGGTACATGGTCCCAAACTGGTGTGGAAGCTCTAGATATATCAAGGCTTCTTCTTCCTTCCCCTACTACTACACGAGTATTAGCTGGAACACAAATGAGTCTCAATGGTCTCATTTCAGACAACCAGATGGGATAAAGCTGGAATGCCCCTTCCTTTTTAAGTAACCCTACTAGTCAACACTTGTGATGTCATCTCATTAGCCAAAAGCTAGTCACATGGACACATCTGACCCAAATAAAATTGAAGTATCTAGTCTTTATTCCAAAAGGCAAAACGCTCAGCTAAGAATTGGGATTCTGTTACTAGGCAAAGAGAGAATAGATATTTAGTAGAAAATAAGCTTCTTCTGCTAAATATGCACAAACCTGAATCCATCATCTCTCCTACCTTTAAACCAGCTTTTCTGTATCAGGGTTCCCTGTCTTAAGAAAATTACTCAATTACTCAAGACCCTGGAGTTATTCCTGGGTAACTTCATGTTATTCATCTTCTTCACTCCTAAATCCAATTAGACAGCATGGCTTACTCAATATTTCTCTCCATTTTCTCTTTATTACAACTATCCTAGTTTGGGCCATCTGGATTTGGAACCTAAGCCTTATAAATATGAACTCTGTGTGTGTGGTTTTACCTTTCTGTCTCCGACTACCCAAATCCATTGTACTTAGCACAGGGTACCTTTGTGTGAAGCAAGCTGGTCATTTTACTCCCCACATAAAAATCCCTCAAGGATATCCTTTGGTTTTAAGATAGAGATCCATATCTACAAATATACTGTATACGATATAGACTTGCATATTATGAAACCCACTGAGTTAGTTATCCATTGCTGTGCAACAAGTGAAATGTGCATAATTTCTATTTCTTTTTCCTGACCTATTGTACTGTCAAGGCTTTAGTACAATACTGAGTAAAAGTGGTAAGAGCAGAAATCATAACCTTGTTTCCAAAAATAGGTGGAAAGCATTCAGTTTTCCAATAGTAAGTATGGTGTTAGCTATAGTTTCTATTTTTGTAGATGATCTTTATCATATTAAGGAAGTTCCCATGTATATATAGCTTACTGAGAGCTTTTATCATGAATGGACTTTAAATTTTGTCAAATCCTTTTTATTTTTGCACTGATCTAGAAAAGCTTATGGATCTTCTCCTTTAACTGATTATTTAGGTAAATTACATTAATTGTAATCTAAATTTTAGACTAGCATTGCATTCCAGAATAAACTCAATTTGGTCATGATGTGCTTCAGTAAATATGTTCCTGGATCAATTTATTCATATGCAGTTAATACTTTTGCATCTGTGCTCATGAAGGATATTGCTCTATTGTTTTCTTGTAATGTCCTTTATTGGTTTTGATGTTAAGGTAATACTGGTCTCCTAAAGTTGGGAAGTACTTGCTCTTCCTTTTTTTTTTCTTTTTTTTTAAAATTATGTTATGTTAGTCACCATACATTACATCATTAGTTTTTGATGTAGTGTTCCATGATTCCTTGTTTGCATATAACACCCAGCTCTCCATTCACTACATGCCCTCTTTAATACCCGTCACCAGGCTAACCCATCCCCCCACCCCCCAGTACTTGCTCTTCTTATTTTCTGGAAAAGATTATATAGACTTGGTATTATTTCTCCCTTAAATGATTGGTAGAATTTTCTAATAAAACCGTCTTGGTTCAAAGTTTTATTGTATAATATTTTTAATAGGAATTTAATTTACTTAATTGATAACTACCTATTCAGGTTATCTTTTTGAGCAGTTGTGGTACTCAGGTATTTAACTGTTAACCAGTTTGTGTAATTCAAGGTATTGCTACATTTCATCTAAGTTGTCAAATTAGTGGGCATAAAGTTGTTTATTATATTCCATCTTTACCCTTTAATGTCTATCTATAGTGTTCCGTAATGATGTCTTTTATTCTGGATACTGAAAATTTGTGTCTTCATTTTTTTTTTTTTTCTTGATCTGGCTAACTATAGGTCTAATAAGTCATGGGGATGAAAGGCACAGCATAGGGAATATAGTCAATGGTACTGTAATAGCCTTGTATGGTGACAGATGGTAGCTACACTGTTATAACATAACGTATAGACTTGTCAAATTAAAAAGAAAAACTTTATTAGTCTATCCAAAGAATAATCTTTGACTTCCTTGATTTTATTCATTATTACTTTTGTGTTTTCAACTTCATGGATTTCAGCTCCTTCTTACTTGCTGTAGGTTTAATTTGCTCTTCTATTTCTAGTGTCTTAGGTGAAAGCTTAGATTATTTTGAGATTTTTCTTCTTTTGTAATATATACATGTAATGCTTTAAATTTTCCTCTACTACTACTACTGTTTTTCTCTACCACTACTTTTATTTCCCATCTATTTCTTCTTTCTACTACTTTAGCAGCATTCCACAAATGTTTATGTATTTGCATTATTTTTATTTAATTCAAAATATTTTCTGTTTTCTATTGTGATTTCTTCTTTTGAATATGGATGTCATAGAAATGTGTTTTTTTTAAATTTTCAAATATTTGAAGACTTTCTAGCTTTTGGGGGGTTCAATAATAGTTTAATTCCTTTGTAATTAGAGAACATATTTTTAATGATTTCTATTCTTTTAGTTTGATGATTTGTTTTACAGAACAGAAAAAGTAGTATCTTGGAAAATTGTCCTTGTGCATTTGAAAAGAAGTTATATTCTATTATTGCTGATGGGGCATTCTATAAATATTAACTGAGTCATGTTATTTAATAACATCATTCAGTAATTCTATACCCTTGCTGATTTTCTATCTATTAATTGTTCTATTAATTACAGAAAATAAATGTTGAAGTCTCCAATTATAATTGTGGATTTGCCTATTACTCTTTCCAGTTGATCATTTTTTTGTTTCATTTGGAAACAAAAACTCTGTTGGAAACTCTGTTATTGAGTGCATACATATTAGGATTGTTATATCTTCTTCTCTTGTCATTATGTAATGTTCCTCTTTATCTCACAAAATATTACTTGTTCTGAAAATTGCTTTTTCTCATTAATATAGTCTCTATAATGATCTTTCAATTAATGTCTGCATGTTGTATCCTTTACAAACTTTTACTGTTATCCTGTCTATATTATATATTTAAAGTATATTTCTCATAGATAGCATGTAGTTAGTTCCTTTGTATTAATATGACAGTCTTGTCTTTGAGTTGGTATTTTTAAAATTTATTTTATTTTTTTATTTTTATTTTTTTTGTCAGAGAGAGAGAGCATGTGAGTGGGAGAGAGGGGCAGAAGGAGGGAGAGAGAATCTTGAGTAAGCTCCACAACCAGTGTGCAGAGCCTGATGAGGGGCTCGATCTCACAACACCAAGATCATGACCTGAGCTGAAATCAAGAGTAAATCACTTAACTGACTGAGGCACCCAGGCGCCCCTGAATTGGTATTTTTAAATCACTAGCATTAGATAAAATTCTTCATGTTGTTAAATTTATGTCTACCATTTTTGAAATTCTGGTCTTCTTATTTTTTAAAAATTTTCTGTTCCTTCTGTACTGTCTGCTTTTGCATTATCTGAACATTTTTAGTATTCCATTTTAAATTTATCTACCAGATTTTTTTAAAAAAGATTTTATTTATTTGAGAGAGAGAGAGCATGACTGGTGGGGGGAGGGGCACAGTGAAAGGGTAAAGAGAGGGAAACAGACTCCCTGCTGAGCTAGGAGCCCCTCCCTGGGGCTTCTTCCCAGGATCCTCAGATCCTCATGACCTGAGCCAAAGTCAAACACTTAACCAACTGAGCCACCCAGGTGCCCATATCTACTAGATTTTTTATCACTTTCTCTTTGTTTTATTTTTGGTGGTTGCTTTAGGGTTTACTCCAGTCCACTTAGAATTATCATTTCCCTCTATGTAAGGTGTCATTTATTTTTTCTGGCTGCTCTCAGGGTATTAATGTTGATGATGATGTATCTGGGCAAGGTTTTCTTTGATATCATCATATTTGGGATGTGCTGAGCTTCAACTCCAGGAAGATTTTGGTTATTATTTCCTCAAATGATTCTTTTTTTGGACCCATCTCCTCCACTTCTAGGGCTCCAAGGATACAAATATGACACATTTTGATATTATCTCGTAAGTCTCTGACATTTCTTTCTTGTTCTCTTTGTTCTTCAGATTGCATAATTTATGTTGATCTATGTTCAAGTTAGCAGACTCATTTTTTCTTATTTCCATCTTGCTAAAAATCCAACAAATTTGTTTTAAAATATTGCTTCTTCAGTTCTACCGTTTATTTGATTATTTCCTATAGTTTCTTTTTCTCTGTCAAACTTCTACTTTTTCTGATCACTGAAATAGAGTTTACCTTTACTTTATGGAGCATGGTTATAATGGCTGCTTTAAATTCATTGGTCCCTGCCCAGGCAGGGAAGAAAATTTGAAGTGCTGCCCAACTACTGAGTTTAGACTCTAGTCCTGCCCAAATAGGAAGCCTGGCCAAAGAATCTGGGCAGCTGCATAGCTCATTCCACAGCCTCAACTGCAGTGTCATCCAAGCAGAGATCCCAGCCAGAGGCTCTACCACCTGCAGATATAAATCTGTGGCTCCAGTTGGCCAGAGAGCTTAGTTGGCAGTTCTGCCTAATTCAAGTCCCCAGACAATGGGCCATACTAGCCATGAAGCTTGTTCTATAGCCCTGCTTCAGCAGAGAAAGCACATTTGGGCTGGCCTCACCCAATGCCTGAGTATAGCTTCCAGTCCCTCTGGACCAGGAGACCTGACTAGAGAATTTAGGCAACCACAGAACACAACCTACCCCCCACTTGGGCAGGGAGAAAATCCAGCAGCCATGCCCAACTGGTCAGAATAGCCTCTGGCCTCATATAGCCAGAGAGCTTAGAGTGACCCTGGCAGCTACAGATACCAGCCTGCAACCCCACATAACAATGAAGCCCAGTCTACAGCTTTGCCCAGTTGTTGAACACTTGGCTTGTGGCCTCATCCAAGCAGGAAGCCCAGCCAATGACTCCTGCCCAATCACTGAGCACAGCCTGCAGACTCATTCAACAAGAGAGCTTGCACAGCGACACCCCCCACCCCCAACTGCTAAGCAATGTCTCTAGACCCATGGAACTACAGGATACAGTTGGAAGCCTCTTCTGCCCAGGAAGCCCAGCCAATGACTTTGCCCAAGAGCAGAGCACAGCCTATATGATCATGAAACCCAGCTGCAGCCCTGACTTCAGCGCATAGATTGCAGCCCCCACACAATCACAAAGCAGAGCCTAAGGTCCCATCCAATCATAAAGCCCCATGTGGAATCCTGCCTGAACATGGAGTCTAGACATTAGCACCATTATGTTGGAGAGCACAACCTGAGACTCCACTCCAGCAAGAGGGATTGCAGCTCTCAGACTATAGCCATGACAAGTCATGGATGCAACAAGGGGTACCACCTTGCCAGGTAACGCAGCCTGTGAACTTGCCAGACCACAAGTGATGACAGAAGCTAGTGAGTGGCCCCACCTGCCTGCAGAGAACAGCCAACAACCTCACCCAATTGGGGAGCCCACTTAGTGGCTCTGCTTAAATGCAGACCCCAGCCAACAGGTCCACCCAACCACCAACCCCACCAGAGGCACCCTGCCATCTTGACCTCAGAGTACATACAGTGGCCTCGCTTGACTGTGGAGCCCCCAATTATCAAATATACCCTACCATAGAGCCCAGCCAGTGGCACCCCCTGGCTTCAGACCATAGGCAGTGGCCTAGCCAAAATAAAGATTTTAAACTCCACCTGACTACAGGCAGACACAGCTGACCTGTCCAGGCCCCAACCTGAGTTGACTGGTAAAGGTCTGTCCTTGCCAAAGCAAAACTGAATGCAACTGAACTTGGATCCATGCATTTGTTCTTTTTTAATAGAATGCACAGTTATTAGAACTGTTTCAGTTGTTCGATAAATTTGTTTGACTTAATTGCTCTTTTTCTTTCATTCAATGTTCACATTCCCATTTCTGGATCTAACAGCCTATTCATAATATCAGATCTAATACTGCAATTAATGCTTGGTTTATTAAGGGCCAACTAACACTTTTTTTTTTAAATCTTGCTTTTACTTCTATTAAGACAACTTTTCAGTCATAGTTAGAAGATTAACAAGGATATAAAATTAGATGAAAACCTAATCAGTTTTAATAGCTAAATAACAAGTATAATTATTTTTAGAATAAAATAAGGTTTATTTTATAAGGTAGGAAAATGATAATATATTTGACAAAAACTAATGCTTTGGGAATATCTATAAAGTAACTGGATTTATTATTTATTCCTGTTCTTACATCATATTGTTCTTCATATATCTCAGATAATAACCTTTATTATGGTGTTTTATAATAATTTTAATAATTTTTGTGCTTATTTCCAAAAAATCAGAGAGCCATATCTTTATATCCCCAATATTTAGCACATTCCAAGATGATGATTAAATCTCTCCAACAAACATAATTTCTTTTCTGGTAAATACTAGTGCAATTCAAAAGAAGAACCCATACTTTTTTAAAGATTCAATTGCTTGGTAAATAAGTTGCTTATCCTGCCATAATAGAATAAAACTGAGCCATTTCAGTTATTCTTTCTTTATTAGAAGGAGGACATTTTATTGGATAACAAGTATCAGGCATGATTTATTTAAAAAAGAGTTTATATTTTTTAAAGTGATAAAAATAGCATCATTCACCTGATGTCAAACTTTCTAAAAACAAAAAGATGGGAATTAAACCTTGTATTCTTGCCATCTATACTCTATATATGGGATCTTCACTGTTACTGTTCTTAGCTAAGGTTATAGTGACCAAATCAACATACCAGATCCTGCAAATGTCTAAGAGGGCTTAAAATTTTTTTTAGGGAAAAAAAGCCAGAAACTCAGACTGAAGTTATTTATCACAAGTGTTTCTTAATTTTGGTTTCCTAGAAACACTTTGTTCAACAATTTCTTGGCTGACATATCTCTGCAGATTTTTTGTACCTAATACCTACTATATTAAAATAATACAAATATAAATATATCTGTCTCCAAGCATCTTTTAATCATAAATTTTTCCCCAGTTGTATGGTTATAAATACTTACTTATAGAACACTGAATGTGCACATGAGAGAGAGACAAAACTGTTAGTAATTAAAACACAAGTAATATATTTATAAAATGTTTTAAGCTTTTTGTGAAATGAAAATATGGATGCTCTTTTAGTAGACAAGAAAGACAATAAAATCTGTTACTGTGTGAACAACTCCTAGGATAAATAACATAAACATTAATCACAAAGACTCAGGAAATTTTTTTTAAGATTTTATTCATTTATTTGAGAGAGAGCACAAGTTGGGGGAGGGTCAGAGGGAGAAGCAGACTCCCTGCTGAACAGAGAGCCTGATGCAGTGTTCGATCCTGGGACTCCAGGATCAAGACCAGAACCAAAAGCAGACATTTAACCCAATGAGCCACTCAGGGGCCCTAAGACTTAGGAAATTTTGCTTATGTAGTAAAGCAGGGCTTACAAAATATCAGAGCTAACATGGTAAGAAGAAAGAATAGATTGCTGAGTTTCTTGGTGATTTAAAAATTAGAGGAACTGAATAGCCAAAGCAATTTTGAGAAAAAAGAACAAAGCAAGAAGCATGACATTTCCAGATTTTAAACTATAGTACAAAGCTATAGTAATCCAAACAATGGGTCATTGGCATAACAGACATATAGATTAATGGAACAGATAGAGAGCCCATAAATAAACCCACATGTGTATGTTCAATTACTTTATGACAAAGGAGCCAAGAATATGCAATGGGGAAAGTACAGTCTCTTCAATTAATGGTGTTAGAAAAATTAGACAGCCACATGCAGAAGAATGAAACTAGAACACTGCCTTACACCTCATACAAAATTTAACTCAGAATGGATTAAAGACTTGAATGTAAGTCACAAAACTCCTAGAAGAAAATATGGGCATAAGTTCCTTGACAAAGTCTTGGTAATGATTTTTTGGATTTGATACCAAAACCAAAAATAAACAAGCAGGACTACATCAAACTAAAAAGCTTTTGCTCAGCAGAGGAAACTAAAAAGGCAACCTACAGAATGGAATAAAAAATTTACAAATTATATGATAAGAGATTAATATTCAAAATATATAAGGAACTCATATAACTCAATAGCAAAAAAATCACAAACAATTTGATTGAAAAATGGACAGAAGATTTGAATAGATATTTCCCAAAGAAAACATACAGATGGCTAACAGGTACATGAAAAGATGCTCAACATCATTAATCATCAGGAAGATGCAAATCAAAGCCAAATGAGATATTACCTCATACCTGTCAGAATGGCTATCATGAAAAAGATAAGAGATAACAAGTGTTAGTAAGGATGTGGAGAAAAGGAAACTGTGTATCATTGGTAGGAATATAAATTGACGCAGCCACTATGGAAAAGAATACAGAGTGTCCTCAAAAAGTTAAAAATAGAACTACCATATGATCCAGCAATTTCACTTCTGGGTACCTACCCAAAGAAAACAAAAACATTAACTTGAAAAAAATACATGTACACCATGTTCATTGCAGCATTATTTATAATAACCAAGATATGGAAACAAGTGTCTATCAATGGATGAATAGATAGAAAAATTGTGGCAAAAAAATACAATGGAATAGTATTCAGCCATAAAAAAGAAGAAAGTCTTGCCATTTGTGACAACATGGATGGACCTTGAGGGCTTTGTGCTAAGTGAAATAAGCCAGTCAGAGAGATATGATCTTACTTATATATGGAATCTAAAAACAAAACAAAACATAAAACAAGATACAGTGAATAGATGGGTGGTTACCAAAAGTGCTGGATGAGAGTAGGAAAAATGGGTTAAGGGGTCAAAAGGTACAAACCTCTAATTTATAAAATAAGTCATGGGGTAAAACATACAGCATGGTGACTGTGGTTAATAATACTGTATTGCATATTTAAAAGTTGCTAGGAGAGTAAATCTTAAAAAATTTTCATCACAAGAAAAATGTTTTGTAACTGTGTATGGTAATGGATGTCAACAAGACTTAGGTAGTTGATCGATATGGAATATACTATACAAGTATTGAATCATTATGTTGTACACCTAAACTAATATAATGTTATCATTTATACCATAATTTTTTTTTAAAGTAAAAAATGAAAAGTAGAGGAGATGGTAACAACCCCAGAGGAGGTTATACAAAATGTTGTACACCTAAACTAATATAATGTTATCATTTATACCATAATTTTTTTTAAAGTAAAAAATGAAAAGTAGAGGAGATGGTAACAACCCCGGAGGAGGTTATACAAAATGTATCCTTTCATCTTATATGTGGTGACTACCAAAATTTCCTTCCCAATAAAACTTCATAGGGTACCATTTGGAACACTGCACTGGTAACCAGCCAATGTGTTGAATAAAATAATTTCAAGGGCAAAGATCACACAAGTAAAATCAGGCTGGAAGATCAACTACTTGCTCTCAGCAGACAGATTAAAAAACCCTTTGTTAGTAAATAATAATGGATTTCTGAAAGCATGGTGTACATTTTAGTTATCTTTTAATCTATAATGTCTATTTGTTCTAATGGTCCTTGTGCAATGTTATCTCTACTTAAATTAAAATTATTTACTGAAGTTTTATATATATATACTAAAACACAAATTACAAGTGAATGGTTCACTACATTTTCACTAAGCAGATACATATATGTAAACATGTTACCATCAACAATATCAAGAAATAGAACAATCCCAGCACCACAGAAACACCAATTTATCTTCTAATCAAAGTTTCCTCTCAACAAAGTTAATCACTGTCTTGCTTATCCTAATGCCAAACTCGACCAGAGATTGGTTTTGCTTTCTTTTGAACTTTATGTAATTTGGATTCATATATTGTGTACAGTTTATATCTGACATCTTCAGCTAAATAAAATGTTTTTATGATCCGTCCATGTTGGTGAGTGTAGTTGTAGTGTGTTTAGGCTTGTTTGTGTAGTACACCATTGCTTAAATTTACTACTCTTGTTCATTCTACTGTTAATAGATACCAAGACTGGTTATAGTATGAAAATAATTGTTAAATTGTGATAAACATGTTTCTACATATCTTTTGGTGCACATGTGGATAAATTTACTTTGTATGTATATTCAGAAGTAGAATACTCTATTAATGAATATGCAGTAGTTTAATTTTTCTTTTTTTTAAGTAGGCTCCATGTGGAGTGTGGAGCCCAACATGAGGCTTGAACTCACCACTCTGAGATCAAAACCTGAGCTGAAATCAAGAGTCACATGCTTAACCGACTGAGCCACCTAGATGCACCAATATGCACTAGTTTTAATAATTAATCCTAAATGATAATCCAATGGCCTTGAAAAGTGGGCAAAAAGTCTTTAGATAGAAAACACAAAGAGATAAGCATAAAGGTAAAAAATGTTAAATTTAGCTACAATAAATGTAAGACCTTCTGGTTGGATCTCACAAATCAATATTTAAAAAAGATAGTTCTAGGGGCGCCTGGGTGGCTCAGTTGGTTAAGCGACTGCCTTCGGCTCAGGTCATGATCCTGGAGTCCCGGGATTGAGTCCCGCATTGGGCTCTCTGCTCGGCAGGGAGTCTGCTTCTCCCTCTGACCCTCCCCCCTCTCATGTGCTTGCTCTCTCTCATTCTCTCTCTCTCAAATAAATAAATAAAAAAATCTTTAAAAAAAAGATAGTTCTATAAATAAATGGGAAAAATATTTGAAAAAAATAGTAGGAAAAAGTGGGTATTCAAATTGTCCATAGGGCTCTTCAAATTGAAAGAAATTCTACTAAACATTAGCTAGAATGGTTAAAACTGAAAAGACTGAGGGGCGCATGGGTGGCTCAGTTGGTTGAGCGACTGCCTTCGGCTCAGGTCATGATCTCAGGGTCCTGGGATTGAGCCCCGCATTGGGCTCCCTGCTTGGTGGGAAGCCTGCTTCTCTCTTTCCCACTCCCCTTGCTTGTGTTCCCACTCTTGCTGTCTCTCTCTCTCTGTCAAAAAAAGAAATAAAATCTTTAAAAAAAAAAAAACTGAAAAGACTGATAATGCCAAGTTTTGTGTAAGATATGAAGCAATGGAAATTTATAAACTTATAAATTTGTAAAATGGGTCTCTCTTTGGAACTCTGGAAATTTATCAAAAGCTTGCAGCAACCCAGAAACTACTTATAAAACAACAGCTGGATCTCAGAAAGAACAGCAAGCTTTGTGGCATCCTAATTTACCCTGACCCCCAGCTCAGCAGCAGCCTCCAAAGTAACAGCCCACAATCCTGTTATCAGTACTAAAGTGACCAGAATGAGCTTATTTGCAAAGAATTGTCCTTAGTTATCTGTCTGATGACTTCCTGGAAGGCCAGCTCTAAAAGCTTGTCTTTATCTTACCTAACTTAGAACTTGCTTAGTGCTAAAGCTTCCTCTGGCTTGGCGGGGGAGGGGGAGGGCAGGGTGAGTCATTTGTCAAGAAGAAAAAACAACGGACAAATATTTTAGTCACTGTTGCCTGAAGCAATGGATAGCAGTTGGGGAAAACAAAGAACTGACCCAAATGTAGGAAGAAGACTTGAGGAATGAGATTCTTTGGGAAATAAGGATTTTGAAAAGTTTTGACATATTCCTGGGAATCGAGAAGGCCATGCACACACATGAGCAGGGCTGTGGATAGATTCAGGAAAGCCCTGAGAAGGCCTTGAGCTCTTCTTGCTCACTAACCTTGACACTCTGTGAAAGCACAAGGAAAGAAATGGTAAGGCAGAGATATACACTGCCCGATCCAGTGTCGAAGGGTGCTCCAGTGTACACTTGGGGTTTCTCTACAAAGACAGGGGTTTTCTGTTTCCAGACATGTAAGGGTACCTCCCTCCAATAATTAGTTGGCCACTAAGCCAGTGAAGAGAGACTCCAGTCTCTGAGACCAAAAATAAAGCCTTTACAAAATTAGTTGAGAAAAGTCGCTGAACAAACAGCAACAATGACAACAAGCAGCAACAGAAAGCCCTGGGGAGGGGAGAGAATAGGACTCCCAGAGGTACACATGATAAGAAACTGTCCAATTTTCAAACAAGCAAAATAAAATTGAGACATGTAAAAAAAAAACAAAGAAATTATGGGCCACACATAGAGCAAACCAGCAATCACTAACACTCTACTAGAGGAGGCACAGATATTTGGATTTACTAAATAAATACTTAAAATAGTCTATTTTAAATATGTTCAAAGAATTAAAGGAAGCACGTCTAAAGAGCGAAAGGAAAGCATGAGACCAATGTATGCAAAGAGAAAAATCAAAAAGACCTAAAAATTACTTTTAAAAAAGAAAAAAATAGAAATCCTGGAGTTGAAAAATGAAATAGACACGATGAAAAATGTACTGGAAGCACTCAATAACAGATTTGAGAAGGTCACAGAAAGAATCAATGAGCTTGAAAGTAGATCAGTTGAAATGATATAGCCTGAGAAGTAATAAAAAAAGAAAAGATTGGGGCACCTGGGTGGCTCAGTTTTTAAGCGTCTACCTTCAGCTCAGGTCTTGATCCCGGCGTCCTGGGATCAAGCCCCACATCGGGCTCCCTGCTCAGCGGGAAGCCTGCTTCTCCCTCTCCCACTCCCCCTGCTTGTGTTCCCTCTCTCGCGGTCTCTCTCTCTCTGTCAAATAAATAAAAATTTAAAAAAAAAAAAAAGAAAGAAAAAAAAACAAAAAGAGCCTGACAGACCTACGGGAGGCTGACATCAAGCATGCCAACATACACGTCCTAGGAGCCCCAGGAGAAGGAGAGATAGAGAAAATGACAGTCCGAATATTGGAAGAAATAATGGCTGCAAAGTCCCAAATTGATGGAAAATGTTAATCTACACATCCAAAAAGCTCAGCCTACTCCATCTGGATACACTCAAAGAGATCCAGACAGAGAAACCTTATAATCACACTTTTAAAGTTAGACATCTTGAAGGCGGCACTCGAGTAGTGAGTCTTCCATTCAAGGGATCATCAGTAAGATCAACAGCTGATTCTCATAGAAACCATGGAGGCCAGATGGCAGTGAGGTAACCTATTCAAAGTGCCAAGAGAAAAATACTGTCAGATAAGAATTCCCTATCTGGTAGAACTCTCCTTCAGAAATGAAGGAGAAATTCAACAGTCCTAGCAGAACTGTTCTGAAAAATAATAAAGAATGAAGATCTTCAGGGTGAAATGAAAGGACACTAGATAGCTGGAATCCACACAATGGATATATGTATTCAAATAATATGTGTGTGTAGGTATATGAATATGTATATGATGAATTTAGACAGTGCCACAACTCATAATTCAGAATGAGGCTTAAATATAATATAGTTCAAATTTTTTGGTGTTTAAAATAAAATGTGTAGAAAGGAAATATGGTGAGAATAACAAATGTGATTCTGGGTTTTGGGGTGAAGAACATGCATTAAAGGTTGGGCCTTTTTAGTACATTGTGTCTTAAGAGTATTATGTAGGCTACCATTTTACAGCATATGTTGAGGATTGTAATTACTCATATTTGATACTTTTAATAAGACATTTAAAATATATAAGCTATAAAATAAAATGTTAATGGAAAAATAGTTATTTTTCTTATAAAGAAAATTGGTTACTCCTTTTGGTTTTCAGGGTAGAAATAACAATATTCTACATCATAACTTGATGTTAAAGTTCCATACTTAAAGGTGTCCCCATCTGGACCACAACGTACAGAGTGGTCCAATTACCCATGCAACACTAGAACTCATGTCCACTATTTACTCCCTGTTTTGCTTGGCTTCTCAGCAGTTTTTGGCAGTGTCGACAACTCTTTTCCCAAAATACTTTCAATTCATGGCTCTAATTTCCTCACCACATGTATGATCTCCTTGTTAGGTGCTTTCTTCCTCTACTTACATCTTCTGGGACCAGATATTATGCCAAACACTCTCCCTAATCAATTTCCCCTGGTCCAGGGGGAAGCTATTCAGGAAAGTATTAATTACAGTCATTTTTTAAAAATGCAAAGAATGTCATGTATATAATTTTTCAAAGCAAGGACCATGTTGTTTCAATAAACTGAAATGTCTCTCATGCATCTCTCTAATAGAATGTAATAACTACACGAATGGCAAACAACTCTGTCCAACTAAACTGTAAATACACTCCAAGGATTAGTAAGAGAATTAAAGCTTAAATGTTAAAGCAGTGTCTCTAGTATAGTTTCAGTAAATCAATAACAAAATTATACTCCAGATATTTTAAAACTGCTGCAGAATTAATTGCTTTTCATTTGGTTTAAAACATTGGGTTAAATATATTCTGTCATTTTTATTTTTTTGTCAATGACTATAATGTGGGAATGTATCCTCCATCCACATCATTGTTCTATATAGACTAAGTCATGTGCCTTTCAAAGGATTACTTCTGTATTTGTAATGGAATTGCTATCATAAAATTTATTTCAATGCAAATTTTTTCTTCTTTTTCCCCAGTAGGATAATATTTTCTTATTTGCTTACATGAGAGAAAATAAGACCCAACCACATGGAGAAAAAAACAGGTGAGTAACAAAAATCCAGCTTTCTTTTAAATTGTTGAAAAATGCAATGTAAGTTTTACAAGAAAATAAATTGACAAAGCTTCTTATTACTTTTTTATTTTGGTTTGCTGAGAGGAAATGAGGGATCATGTTAATAAGTGCATATTTTAAAGCAATTAGGGGGAGAATTTGAAGCCCATAAATATTTCAGAGTTCTCTCAGCAAAAGCTTACAGTATTTTCACAATCTCTCCATTGAAATGTTCAAAGGGATATTGCACAGTCACTTCCTCACCTCTTAAAGATGGTGGATGGTGAGGTGATTACCAATAGACAATTATCCTTAAGTGAACATTTCCAAGTGTATAATTAGTTAAGAGGGCAATTTCCATTCCCTTTGGGTGAATTTAGGTAGCTAAATCTTGCTGGAAGGAAAAGATTTATTTTTCTAAAAACAACTACTTGAGAGCAGGCATGCCAGTCATTTTTTATATGGGTAGCTTAAGATCCTTAATGCAAGCTTTGAAAGGAAACAGTCTTACATGAACAGCAAGTTCACCGCAAGAAAATGCCCATTAAAGGCAGGTGAACATTGTTTAGACATGTATTGAGGGCACATTGTGGAATTCCAAAAGAGCACTCTAGACATGATTTTCATAAAGGAACACACTCGTTTAAT
This sequence comes from Mirounga leonina, assembly GCF_011800145.1. Taxonomy (NCBI): domain Eukaryota; kingdom Metazoa; phylum Chordata; class Mammalia; order Carnivora; family Phocidae; genus Mirounga; species Mirounga leonina. The sequence goes on from NW_023270316.1 coordinate 64,002,258, forward strand.
GTAAGAGGCCAGATCAAAATGTATACACCCAAACCATAGTATGATACATCCATCCTCATAAACATTATGATAAAATAAGACATAAATAAAATATATGCCTTCTTCCTCTGAAATGTATGTAGTATAATGAGGGAGAGAGGAAGAAAATAGGCTTTTTCAACAGACTGTGTTCTATTGACTATTGTAGTAAAGCATCGCATCTGAGCTGCTAGTGACAAAGATCAGAAACAAGATTGAATTTTATTTTCCCTCAATTAAATCTAAGGGTGCAAAGGTGAACAGTTTAAGGCTGGTATGTTAACACAGGATTTTTATGGTTTTTGCTTCTTACCTTGAGCAAATGGCTTTCATTATACGAGTCACCTTGTAATCCAAAATAGTATTTGGAGCTTCAGCCATCTATATTAGGGAACAAGAAATAAGGAGAGGGAAGAAAGAGAGAGATGTATCATTTTCTTTCTCCCTTTTAATGAACTTCTCCAGAAATCCCGTTCAACAGTTTCTTCTTATATCTTACTGGCCAGATATATTCTCATAGCTACACCCAGCTACAAAAAGGCTAGAGAATCAGTTTTTGAGCTGGAACATTTTTCTCTAACAAAATCAGAATATTTTTGCTTGAGACAAAAGTGAAAATGGATATTGAATTGGCAAAATTTAATGATAACAACAAATTGCAAACCAGTATTTTCTGTCACAATAAGAATGAGGTAAGAATGAAAAGCTGTTTCTTCAGTCCCTCATTCATTTATTACTTCATCCTTTCAAAAATACTTATTGTCAAATATACGCCAAGTGCTATGCTAGAATGGAAATTCCTTTAAAGGATGCATTAAACAGAGGTAAACAAGTGAGTCAAGAACTACAATCATGTCTGTTATATAGAGAAGCACAGGTAGTTGAATTCATTCATTTATTTATTTCATCATTCCAAAATATCTACTAATTGCTTAAAAAGTGTTAGGTTTTATTATGTGCTGGTAATATTCCATAAGTAAGATAGACAGAGTCCTTGCTTCTGTGACTAATATAAGCTAAGTGTCAAGTTTTCCCCTCCTTTTTCTTATTCTTTATTTTGAATTCTGATTAAATTTCATCTCAAGGCAAGCCAATTAAAACAGAATCTCTTGAGTCTCAGCCAGACGTAGTTTTTTTTTTTTTTAATTCCCCAGGAAATTCTAATTAGCAACCAAGATTGAGATCTACTTGTCTAGAACAGTGATTCCCAACTAGGGTCAGTTTTTCTCCCCAGGGACATTTGACAATATCTGGAGACATATTTGAATGTCACAATTGTGGATGGAGGGAAGTGCTACCAGCATCCAGTAGTTAAAGGTCAGAGAGACTGCTAAATATTCTACAGTGCAGATGAGAGTTACCCCTCCACTGTCCCTAACTAAAATCATCCATCCAGGTTAACAGTGCTGAAATTGAAAATCACCAGTTTAAAAGCTCAAACTGGCAAGTCAACTGGTACTTATAAAATAGGGCATCTGTTTTCCAATACGGGAACTAGTAGATGTTGCTGGGCATTTAGGAGATACATCACCCCAGCTGGCTTTTTGGAAGGAGTAGAATCTAGTTGATAGGAGTTAGCCATGCAAATGTGTGAGCAGGAGACCAAACCAAGAGGAGGAAGTGTTACAGGCCAGAGACCAGTGTATCTCGAGGGGTAAAGGTGGAAGAAACTAACAAAGTACAAAGGTATAGAAAAAGAAGTTACTTAATTGGACAGAGTAGGTGTTAACTCACAGGATGGGAGCTCTGCATCTAGAGCTAGACTCCTAAATCCCCACAGATGTTGCCGTTTGCCTAGAATTGATGATGTTGTCATACTTTTCTTAAACTTACTGTCGGAAAGTCCTTTTGATTTGGTTGATTACTGAGTCAAGAGGGAACCATCAGGATGAAGAAAACATGAATACTTTATCATCAATAGATTTTCTATTGGAGTAAAGGCCAATAGGAGTCTATATAGATTCGTGGCTTGATTTTGAAAAGTGTCATGTGATGAGACTTATATCTGAGAAAATGTACACTGGTGACAATGACAGATGAGCCTAACGGGAGAAATGGGAGATGGGAGGAAAGTAACAGGGTAGTTAGGAATATTTCCATGACAGCCCAGGAAAGAACTAGTGAGAGGCGAAGCCAATCAAGCACTATAAAGCAAGTGACTGACAGGGACACAGGGATTGGAAATTGGGAAGGTGCGTATTTTAAAGTGTTTTTCATCATTATTCAGTCAAACACAGTTGTGCTTGAAAATATTTGAGTAGTGGTTCACAATGTTGGCTATGCATCAGCATTATCTGGGAAACTTGCTCACAGTTCAGACTTTCAAGTTCTATCCAAACAGAAGACCAAAAGGAACGACAGAGGTAGGGCCTAGGAAGTATAAATTTTTTAACATAAGTTTTAGGTAATTTAGAATAAAAAGTTTGGGATCCAAAGACCTCAGCTTGGGAACCATGTCATGGTTTGACTAATTCAAATGCAGAAGAAATGATAAGAAACAGATCGTCAATGGAGTACAACACAATGTAAACTATTTTTGTACTTGTTCATTTTAAAAATTTTTGGTTAACATACAAAATATAATTCAAGAACATCTAAATTAGTATTCTAATACCCAATCTAGGAAAAACAATCAAATCCATCAATACACAGGTTTTTTTTTAATTTTGGTTGAAGTAAAATGCTATTATGTATATTGAGTGTTTTTATATACATTATGCCATTTTTTGCAACATGAAAATGAAATGAAGAGGATATATTCATATTGATTCATATTATAAGCCACAAATCACACGCAATTTCTTGTTTAAAATAATGTATTTGGATTTTGAATATAAATGCATTTGAAGTGGTTTTTAAAAGCTAATGGCATGAGACAGTTCATTTGTGCTTTGTTAATGTACAACACTAACAACGTCTGCAATTTTAAATGCATTAAACTGTGGTTGACTATTTCCCTGTGTATGCATTCCAGCTCTGAAATTTAATTGAAGCTCAGTAATGTACTACATTTCTGTCTTTTTTTCAATTACTCTATTATGCATATCTAATGGGAAAGCAGATCAAAGTTGTATTTAAACATGACTCCTTGCCTTTGAAATTAAAATTATATTGTGTTTATGATGGGAGAGTCTTTCTAAATTGAATAACATTTGGAAAAAAAATCTCTAGGTTTCTATTATTAAGAATTGAGCTCTGTGAAAATCTCATTCAAAAAAAAAAAAAAAGCACTTTACATGTACGATTAGAAGCAAAGAGCAAGATGGGAACTTAGAAATCACCCACTCCTACCCCTTCATTTTTCAAATAAGTTTATTACCTTATAGATAAACTAAGCATCTTTCTAAGGATGCTGATCTTGTTGGTGATGGAATGACAACTGTAATCCATGCTTTCTAAAACTCTTGTAAAATAGTCTGTAAAACTTTTCCTAGGCCAGGAAGGAGGCAGAGAGCTCAGAGAAAAAATGCAAATATCTATTTTTTTTACTTTTAAAAAATCTGCTAGGCATGTTCACATCTGTGGGGATTTGCACTCCTCTGCTTGATTAGGCTGGGACTTTAGTTACTGGAATATGCTTCCCTGTAAGGTTTTGGATTGGAAGTGACCAAAAGAGATGTGAAGGGAATAAAAGAAGTCACAGCCTTTATTCTCTGAAGGTCATTATGCCTAGATGCAGAGACAGACAGATGTGGTGTTTTGGTAGCTTCCAACATGCCACACCCAGCTATTTTCTGGCCACTGACTCTAATGACTAATAGTGTCCCCAACATCTGGCTAATTAGAGATTACAGAGCATTTGGGGATCAAATTTATATGCCAGGAATTTTTGATGGAGTCAGTGTAAGATGGACTTATGCATTTAGTTTCAGACTATATGTTTTTTTTTTAATTTCACATTAATATCTACCTTAGAACAGTTTCTGAAAGTTGGCTGTCCCTCTGTTGACAGATGAAGTAGATTCACCCTTCTATTGTATTTCTTAGATGGAAATAAAAGCCGTTTTGGCTTTTACATTATCAGGATATATAGGACAAAGACCAGCTTAACTCCTCTTAGCCGTCATCTCCTTTCTGATTCCCTTTTCTTCATCAAGTGCTAATCATACCTGTCAATTTTAAAGATCCAGTTTGCAATTTTACCCTGTAAAAATGTGGTAGACTTTATAATCAAACAAAGGGAAATAAGGATAATTCTAATACTGGAGATGGCAGAGATTGCTATTGTCCATCAAAATCTGTCCTCTAATTTTTCATAGTATAAAGTTACAGCTGGGAACATGGACACACTACATCCCCCTGTATCTCTTACAGTTGATTATGGTTCTATGACTAAGCCCTCTCCAATGGAATGAGTATGAAGGATATGTGCCACCTCTGGTACAAGGTAAGAGTATGAGTATGCTTACCTCGTACACTCTTTCACCTTCTCCCCTGGCTGGAATGAAAACTACCACAGCATCCTTGGACACCACCACTGAGGTAACATACCCGGGCTTGCATGGGTTCCTGAATGACAATGTGATGTCCACCCTCCTCAAATAGTCAACTTGGACTTTTATGAGAAAGTGTAATGAATTTCAATATTCTTTCAGCCATTGTTTTTTGGGAATTCTGCTATGTAAGTTTAGTATGTCCTAATTAAATCAGAAGGTAGAGCCTCCATTTTGGTAGATGGTAGAAAGAAACCTGAATGAAATTATAATGATTCTGAAGGTCCAAAATATAAAGAAAGCTTGTGATAATGAAGCCTTAATTTGAGGAATTATGCTTACATAGAAACAGACAGAGATGGGGCGCCTGGGTGGCTCAGTTGGTTGGGCGACTGCCTTTGGCTCAGGTCATTGGAGTCCTGGGATCAAGCCCCGCATCGGGCTCCCTGCAGTGCAGGGAGCCTGCTTCTCTCTCTGACCCTCTCCCCTCTCATGCTATTTCTCTCTCGCTCGCTCTCTGATAAATAAATAAATAAATAAAATCTTAAAAAAAAAAAAAAAAGAAACAGATATTAAGAAAGAAAACTATCAGGCACCTGGGTGGCTCAGTAGGTTAACTGCCCAACTCTTGATTTCAGCTCAGGTCACGATCTTGGGGTTGTGAGATTGGGCCCCGCATCGGACTTGGTGCTCAGTGCAGTCTGCCCATCCCTCTTCCTCTGCTCCTACTCCCGCCCTCTCTCTTTCTCTAGCTCTCTCTCAAGTAAATAAATAAAATCTTTAAAAAGAAAAGAAAGAAAGAAAGAAAAATTTCAGGATATTTTACAAGATTAGGAATCAACAACTCTATACCTTGCAAGCCAATTCAGGCCCACAGCTTATTTTTGTAAATAAAGTTTTATTGGAACATGGCTACATTTATTCACTTATGTATTATCTATGGCCGCTTTCACACTACAATGTTGGAGTTGAATAACTGACAGAAAGAGAATGGTACACAAAGTCTAAAATACTGGCTGTCAGGTCTTTATACAAAGTTTGCTGCCCCCTGCTTTAAATGAACTGAGAATTTTGATTGAGGAAAAGGGTGTTACTCTGGAAATGAGAAAGAATAAACTATGGTAGTAATTAGGGAGTACTTAAAGGTGATTATCAAGAAGATCAAGATTTTGAAGGCCAAATCAGAGATGTATGAAAGAGAACAAAGAAAAATGTGTCCCAGAAACTCATTGATTTAAAGATGACACTAGAAAGGTATGAGGCATTTAGGTAGCTACTAGCTGGGAAAAGTTGTTGAGTCCAAAGAAACGTAGGACCTGTGTTTCTCAGCCAGAAATATAAGCTTTTTTGACCTTCATATTATAAGGTATACCAGGGCCAATATTTTAAGGATAAGAATAAAATCACTTCTCTGGAGAAATGCCAAATCCAGGAAACTTTTGAAAACCTCTTTAAAGAGGGAAAGAGACTCTGTAATAAAATAAATGGAGGAACCATAACTGACAATTGAATAAATATAGAGAAATATGGGTCTGTGTGTATGTATATATAATATGCATATTATCTACCTACCTACTTACCTACCATTATTTACCATTTCTAAATGTAGTCACTGAGAGGGCCTAGTAGCAATGAGAACAACTGGCACTGAGATGATTTATATATATATTTCTAGAATGACATATTTATTTATTTGAGAGAGAGAATGAGAGAGCCTGAGAGCATGAGTGGGGAGGAAGGGCAGAGAGAGAGGGAGAAGCAGACCGCTCGCTGAGCAAGGAGCCCGATGCAGGACTCGATCCCAGGACCCTGGGATCATGACCTGAGCAGAAAGCAGACGTTTAACCAACTGAGCCACCCAGGCACCCCTAGAATGACATCTTTATAAGGAAAATATATCAGTGCATTAACCTAAAAATAAGACACAGTAGCATGGAAATAATTCTATGGGAAAATGCATAAGTTACCTCCTAGGATCTTACAAATGTCTTCTTTTGTAATGAGATAATACAATGTAATTAAAAATAAACTTGAATTCAATTTATCTCCTTACACATTTACATATTTTGAAATAGAATTTAAGGAAAGATGGGTGAAACTACTATCAGAGTTGGCAAAATAACCTATCCGGTATTCTGAAACAGCTGTTCAGAAAGAACCCCACCACATGGCCCTCCTATAACTTTATCATTGGAACTCACTTCCTTGCTTTCATTGAGGGTTCAGATGACTGTTTTTAGAAATAAGCCCACTTTACTTGGCATTGTCTCACCATACATATATTATATTATCCATTCTTCTGAGCCGTCAGCATCTCCCCATTCCCTCTTCCTCAGCCTGAATAAAATCAGGCTGAGCAGAGTAATAGGAACAAAGGAAGAGTAATTCCAAATATTTAAAACACAGAGTATATGTTCAGGTTAAATGTTTTATACAGTTTAAATTCCTACTACTGCATACCTCATGAAATAAAAGTCACACAAGGTGAGGTTTAGAGGAAAGATGGCTCCATATCATTCTCTTCTGGGCCAATTATTGTTTCCTGCAGTAATACGTCATTCATTTAGTACTTAGAGCGTGCCCAATGTTGTGCTTAATGATCTTTATAATAAACTTACTTAAACCTCACAATGCCCTTATGAGGCTTACATTACTATAATTACTCCTTTCCTGGGTAAGGAAACAGAGGCTTAGAGATTTTGTGACTTACCCAAGCCCATATAAAATCTGCATCCTTAGCCATAATATTGTCATGATAGTGGGTGCCTTTAACATTCAATTCAGCAACTCTGCCCCTCAGGCTTGATAATTTGCAGAATGATTTTCAATAATGGCTTCGTATTTGTACCTTTCACCTGCCAGGTAGTCCCATCACCCACATTTCTCATTACATGGCATGATTTCCTGCTGGGGAGAATACTGCACCCAGGGTGGGAGTGGGGAGTCTTGGTGATATGAGAATCTATGTCTGAGAGGCAGCGTAGGAATGAGATGAGAAGAATGCAAAAGTAATTTGATAAGACCCAAAGGATATTCTAAACTGTTCCCCATTGGAGATTTCCACCCCCACCACTTCAATACCCTTTGCCCTGGCTAATGAGAACCTTAGCCACATAGAGAATGCATCCCTATTTATTCCTATTGTTACCTTCCCCTGTCACCATTTGTTTATTTCTTCACTTTCTGAGTCTTTCACTCCCAGAAGCAAACAAAAAAACAAAACAAAACAAAAAACAAAAAAACATTGCTTTACCAGAATCTCTGTTCAAATCTTTATTTCTGCAAAAATAGTGCATGGACAGAATCTCAGAGAAGATCCTGGGGGCATAACTGGATCAGCATGGGGTGTGACTTTTGTTACTTATTGATTGTTAGACCCCCACATATATATGAGAACTCAGAAGATATAATAAAAAGACAAGTCCCAGGATACAGAGAAGAGACCAGGAAAGAGAATTACTACTATTAAATATGCTATGTACTTGGTGAATTACCTTTACAATTATTATATAAACCTAATAATACTGTACTCCATGGCTTAAATTATAGGCAAATTTTTGATTGAGCTTCTCATTGTTATTTTATCTTATTATTTTTTTGAGAGGATGCTGGTAGGAAGTACAGTGTTAGTAAAAGTTGGACCATCAAAACAATAGCAAATTTGGAATGGAATTGACTTTTTAGGATACAACTGAGTTCTTTAACAACTAAGTAGTTTTAGGTGCATGCAGGACCGCATACCATAAAGGTAGCAAGCACACTTGCTTTGGAATCAGGCATGCCTGGCTCAAATCCACATTTTTAATTCCCATTCATTAATAAGCATTGAATATGTTCTTGGATGAATTATTTAATCGTCCTGACCCTCAGTTACTACACATTTAAAATGGGGGTACTAAAAAGATATAACCTCATTGCATCTGTGAAGCTAGGAAGCAACGTAGGATTGGTGCTTCACACAACATCTGGCATGTGATGAGAGCTCAAGAAACTTTGACTATCACTATCAACTTGCGTAGTATATATAACAAAGAGCTATGGCTTATCCCATGTAATCACACAGAAATACAGGTGCCCACTTTCTGCAAGTGGAAAGATTAAATTAATAACTGATGGGAAGATTCAAGATCAATAAGCCTTTGTAAACCACTTCATGCTATTGGTTGCTTTTGCTAGAAATAAAGCAACTTATAGATAGGAATGAAAAATGTATCAAATGGCCTGAAAGCAGCAATAATTCAATAAAAAAATAAAAAGTAAGGCTGAGTAGTTTATAATTATCAGTTACTAAGTTAAAACTCATTACATTCAAGGGCCTCAAGGGAAATTGTTTCAGATTAAGAAAGGCCTATAAAACTCTTGGAGAGAGAGAAGGAATAAAATTAAGATAAGCAATTACATAAAGGTCTTTCCATTTTCATTCTTGTGCTTCTGGTCTATGTAATCATTTTGTATTATTGGATTTCCATTAATTCTATTCCCAAATAAGTCACCCTGAGAAGCTTACTGAGTTATTTCTAGTGTTAAATGCATAGAGACTTTGAAGTATTATCAAGAAAAACCTCAATTTTCTTTTACCTTTATTTTTATTATTTATTTGAAAGAGAGAGCCCATGAGTGGGGGGAGGGTTAGAGGGAGAAGCAGACTTCTCGCTGAGCAGGAAGCCCGATGCGGGGCTCGATCCAGGGACTCCAGGATCATGACCTGAGCCGAAGGCAGTTGCTTAACCAACTGAGCCACCCAGGTGCCCCAACCTCAATTTTCTTTTAAATATGACCTTAACAATTATCGAGCCCCTTAAACACTATTTATTTTTTATTTTATTTTTATTTTTTAAAGATTTTATTTATTTATTTGACAGAGAGAGACACAACGAGAGAGAGAACACAAGCAGGGGGGGTGGGAGAAGGAGAAGCAGGCTCCCGGCCGAGCAGGGAGCCCTATGTGGGGCTTGATCCCAGGACCCTGGGATCGACCTGAGCCAAAGGCAGACGCTTAACGACTGAGCCACCCAGGCGCCCCTCCCTTAAACACTATTTAAACACTATAAATGAAAGGTGATAAAAGCAGATATAATTTGAGACCATCTTAAAATGATCTGCAATCTGAAAGTGAACTAGAAACTTCACAATATTTACTTTAATGTTTAAAAACAATGGAATGTGTTTGTATTTTCATTGTTTAAATAAATGAACATGTTTAATCATACTATAAAAATTTACTTTCAATACGGAAGATTTCTACACTATCTGTGCTAATAATGGTGGTCTTCCTAAAGCCAGCTTCATGCACTTTTAGTCAAAAGTTCAACTTTTAGCCAAAGTTCCTCTGCCAATAAGGAGTTTCAAAATAGAATTGAAAAGGACTAAAGAATAAAACAAGGCCAGAAAATCTATTTGATTTATGTTGTAAGTCTCAATGTCAGGATTTTCTAGGGCATAAGCAGATTATACTTGTATACTTCAATGGCAATGCTATCAAATGGAATTGAGAAGACAGCCTATTGATTTTCAATATCCATGCCTTGTCCAATTTTTATTTCGTAAATACCTCGTATGGTATGACATGATCTATGTGCATAAAAACTAGATTTTGCTTATTCTGTTAATTTAAAAAAAATCTTTTTTTTGTATTTTTGTATTTTGTATTTCTTATCTAAATACCATTTAATATATTAAAATTTTTAAACAATTATACTTCTCAGAAGTCTTTTAAATTGACATTGCTATGAATATGACTTTTATTCTGAGAGTCTTTGGAAAGTTCTAGAATAAAGACTTAGAAGTAAGGTTTAATTGTTCTTTTTCATAAGCTCTTATCCTTTAAGCATGCCATACTTGAATACCTTTATGTAGATGATAAAGACTGAAAGATTCAGAAAAAAAATGCATTGAATTATATAATTCTTAATTAATTAATTAGTTAATTTTTTTAAAGAGAGAGAAAGAGGAGGAGGGGCAGAGGGTGAGGGAGACAGAGAATCCTAAGCAGTCTCCATGCCCAGAATGGAGCCTGACACGGGGCTTGATCTCACAACCCTGAGATCATGACCTGAGTGGAAATCAAGAGTTGGATGCTTAACAAACTGAGGCACCCAGGTGTCCCTTAATTTATTTTTAAGGTTTAGTAGTTAACAACTAAACTTCATGAGGCTAAAGATCTGCATGACTTCTTCACTGGAGTATCTCCAACCTTTGCCTAGAACAGTTTCTAACACAGATTAAGACCTTCACTACATGTCTTTTGTGTGAAGGAACGGATTCTGCAAGTACCTCACTTAAAGCATGATTAATCTGATTTATTTGGTGATATGCATAAGCCACAAACAACAAACGAATTTTAGTAAATCAGTATAATTGACTATATGTAACAGTATCCTTTTGTCTGTGTAGTCCCAGTACCAAATATCTGAAGGTGAATTATCAACTTTACTGATGATGCCTAAGATAGCTGGACCCACGTGATTCAGATACATCAGTTCTTCTCTGTTACAGGGGTCTGGGAACAGCCAGAGGATCTCAGAACAGATTCTTGCTCATTTGATTCCTTTTTTCGTTCTCTCCTATTTCTCTTCCTTTTTTTTTTTTTTTTTTTTTAAGGATTATTTATTTATTTGACAGAGAGATAGCACAAGCAGGGGGAGTAGCAGAGGGAGAGGGAGAAGTAGGCTCCCCGCTGAGCAGGGAGCTGGACATGGGGCTTGATCCCAGAACCCTGGGATCATGACCTGAGCCAACCTGAGCCGAAGACAGACACTTAAATGTGAGCCACCCAGGCGCCCCTCTCCTATTTCTCTTCCTACAGCAAGATTATGCACAGAAAACACTTAGTCTACCTAGACTATCACACATACTATGCACTCCATATATAAAATAAAAATTCAGCTACATTTTCAGCACCTATCAAAAGTAGTAATAAAATAGAATAAATAATAATAATAATGGAATAGAAGTAAAATATTGTAATACACAGCACTATAATGAACTTTAGTGAATCGTTACATTGTCTTTGGGGAGATGTATACCTCAAATGTTTACAAACTAATGAAAGTACCTATGTCTTTTCTAACACCTGCACTAAAGAAATATACATTGGGAGGAAATAGAAAGAGATTTTATTTTGGAACTGCTTTATTCTGATTTGGGGGTTTTATTTTGTTTTGTTTTTAGTTTTGTTACCGAAAACCTGTTTGAGGTGAAAGGGCTAAGAATTAAGACTCAGAAAAAGCTCCCATGACAAACTACTCCAACTTAAAAATTTTACCAGATCAGCTTTATCCCCTCTTCTGAGAGCGATACGGTATCTAAATTTTATGAAGTCTGACTTTTTGATTCCCTTTTGCTTAACTGTGTTGTGTGTCCTTTTGCGCTCTGGAAGTGAAGTCTGAGATGAAGTTGAATATACAGAATGTCGTTTAGTGAGTGTCTGGGGTATGAACACTTGTGAAAGAGAATGGAAGGACAATGCAAACACTTGGTTCTTATTGGAACTCATTTATTTGTGAGACTCCTGGGTTCTCTAGAAATCTGAAAGTGGAGGAAGTATTTTGTGAACTGGTGTAGACCAGAGCTTGGGATATTTAGGTTGTTGTTTAATTTGACTTATTTGTACCCAAATCCTGCAAAGAATGAGTAAAGAAAGATACAGTGTTGGCTTTATCTTCAAATTATCTTTTTAATCTAACCAATTCTTACTTCCATTGCTACTATCCAATCCCAGCCACTAATGGTCCAAACCCTACACCCTTCCAATAGCCAGCTAGCTCTGCTCATTGCTTCCAATCCTGCTCCTCTGGAGTCAGTTATCCAGATTGCAGCAGAGTGATCCTCCTAAAATATAAATCAAAAAACGTATTCTCCTACACCCCCATGGCTTCAAATCATGCTAAAAATCTAAGTCCTTAGCATCTTTCCAATCTCATTTCTACCATCCCCCTCTCTGTCATTGTATCCCAGTTCCACTAGTCCCCTCACACAGGTTGGGTGTGTCAGCACTCAGCATCCATTCCAACTTTCCTCTACTGTACTTAGCACCAGCCTCGTGACCATCTAGAAGTAATGGTAGTGGTGATGGTTTTATCTCTGACTACCAACAGCATCTCATCTATGACTATGGTTTAGCGCCCGTTTATCAGTGGGAATAATTTATTTGTTGATATCCTGTTGCTCCTTTACTTGCATATAATAAAGATAATGGAGGCACATTGATTTATCTTTAAATTGTAGATTGCTTAACTGTAAGGAGAGATCATGGGCTTTGAACACAATACAGCAACTGGAGGGGACTTTGGGTCATCTCCTTTGGGGAAGGAGGACAACTATGTTCTATGTGTAGGGAAAAAGTTGTGCATAAAAGTTTGGTGAACAGAGGAGTGAAGCATGGTGAAGACAGATAGCTGTCCACCAGAAAATTTTATTTGCCCTTCCATCCTGTGGAGTTGTTGCCGATTACTGGCTGCCCAGCCAGGTCCAGCACTTCATAGATTCTGTCTAGTTAGATCAAGCCAGTGACTGATTTTAACCAAAAGAATATGAGAAGAAGAAATTATATACTCCAATTGCAAGCCCAGGTCATCTAATCTCTACTCTGATAACTCCTTCAAGCTCTTCTTTACTTCTAGCTGGTGAACATGGAGATGACCTCCCTATGCAGTGACCAACATAAGCTATGTGTTAAAGGGAGTAGAGCCTCTATCTCCCTGGATCTCTAAAGAACTCATGAAATAGGACTCCCCCACCACCAACAATTAATAAACCTTTACATGTGGAAAACTTAAACATCTATTTGTTGGAGCCACTCTACATTTTTAGTCAATTCACCACTCTATTTATTGTTATAGAGCCAACTGTTAATAGCTTAACATCCCACAAATGGTCAGCACTGCTCCAAGCTAATGCAACCCTGCCCCTAACAAACTGGAATCTTACTACACTTACCCCTTTCAGAAGAGTTGCATTGGGTGTAGAAGCCCCTTTGGCAAGTCCAGACAAAGTGTCTGGTTATCTCAGAGTATACCAAAGAATATCACAGAAACTCGAAGCCTGGTATATCAGGACTGATCTTCAACTAATCCCATTGTCCAAACTTCTCTTACAGCCTGATTTCAATGAAAAAAGAAGTAGAGATTATTACTTCTCATCTTGTATACCATGAAGGTATTTATGGCCAAGCAGGGTCAACAACAAAATGAATGAATAAATATTGCACATGCCATCTAACCAAAGGATTCTTTTAAAAGCATAGAATTTAGAGTTAGATGAAACCTTCGTGACCATATGGTTCATTTCATGGTTAAAAATACTGAAGCCCAGAGGTAAAAAATTTCTTAAGGTCATTGAGCTAGTAATTACCACACTCTAACATTAGAAGCAATGTCCTGGAAAATTCTGCTGTAAGTTGATCTCCCCAATGTTCCCTCATATTAATATCAATTTAGAAAATAAGTTATCAAGAACTCGAAATGGCCCTAATAACAATGTGGTGGCCGGATCCCAGAACTCAATTCAGAGGATATCCTGGTCTGTGTCACCCAGGAAACTAGGGTTCTAGGATATAGCTTCAGCAGTCCCAAGTAAACTATAACTCTAGTTCCTGGTGCCCCTAGATGGCTCAGTTTGTTAAGCATCTGCCTTCGGCTCAGCTCATGATCACAGAGTCCTGGAATGGAGCCCCACATGGGGCTTCCTGCTCAGCAGGGAGCCTGCTTCTTCCTCTCCCTCTGTCTCACCCCTCTCCTGCTTGTGTGCGCTTGCTCTGTCAAATAAATAAAATCTTTAAAAAAAATTCTAGTCCCTAACACTTCTACTTTTCAAGTTCCATGGGATGTGATTTATTTAAAAAAAAAAAAAGCATCAGAGATCTTCCAAATTGCTGTTTAGAATCACTACACAGGGAAAACATGGATAGCAATGTGACAAAAATGTCCAGCACAGTGTTGGCATATAGTAAATCACTAAATTCATATTTATATTTTAATAATTGTTGGGGGAAAAAGAAGGCCACAAAGCTTGATTCACAAGCCTTGTAAATATAAGCTGATCCTACCTCTGTAAGAATACTGACCCAGACACCCCGAAAACAAAGGGAATGCCATGAAAAGAGACAACCTTATCCAAGACAAAACAATGTACATTTTTATTTTTTTCAAATTAAGACAAATTGAAGGCCCTTTAGAAGGTTGTTCATGTTTTGGGCTAACATTAAACCTACTATAATTATGAGAAATCCATAAATCTTCACACCTAAAGTTTTCATTTTGTCTTCTTTTGACAGAGTCCAGATTTCCCAAAGGAATAAAATTCTGAAAATTCATGGGAAAATTCTGAAAATAACCCCCAAATTTGGTTTGTTTTGCTGCTCGAAGTTTTACATTCTCAGTTTTATTATTAGGTTTCCAAATGCCTCATGATTTCTTTCTAACACTTTTGTAATCAAACCCACCAGCAGATTTCTCGCTTGATGATGCCACCACCGAAAGCTAGCAGGGAAGTGAAGCCCTACGTGAAGACGAGTATGCAGATTTCATTTGAGGGGCAAGGAGAGGGAGATGATGACCAGATACCTTCACTGACATAATGGTAATGCCCTAAATAAACATCATAATCTCCCACCACCAGAAGCACGCTCACAGATTCAGAGAATCCAGAGAGAAGTAGGATGTCCCTAGGGCCATTACATTGTATTTAGTGATTTTTCTTTTTGCATGGAAATTTAGATACATTCTCAAATGCTGACAATCCTGGTAAGGTGGAAAGAAGTCCAAGAGGAGGCAGTTTGTTGGTTGCAGTGTGTAAGATCTGTAGATTTAGCCTTTGGGTGGCTCTAAAGAAGAATGTGTGCTATGTAGGCAAAAATACACATGTCAGTTTTGCTCACTTATATTTGCCGTTTGATATGCCATGAGGTCTTTCTTTGGCCTTGAAGCTCTATTTATATTTTTCAGTGTCTGTGAGCTGAGACATGTTTTGGAAACCCTTAAGGTATTTTTTAAATCAATTTTCTGGAAATCATTATATATGACCGTATAAATCAAAAAGAACTGGCTTCAGAGAAGCCAATGTCTATCAGACTAGGATCTGACATATTCAAGGCTATAAACGTTAATATTTCAGGAAACTTGGCTGGATTCCTTTTTGGTTGTAAAGCAGAATATCTAGTCAACAAATAATCTAATATACTCAAGAGTTCACCAGCAGAAAAAAAAGTTAAGTGAACTATGCCATTGGTAAAATAGCAAATGGTGGGCAACTTTATTTATTTTTTTATTTTTTTTTATTTTTTGCCTAAACTGGAAAATATGACTGCTATTCAGGAAAGAAGGGAAAGCTCTGTGTATTTTACTTTTTAATTATAGGTCAAATATATAACTCTAGTAAAATTGCCAAAGTCTTATGTTGTTGAAGTCCCATGAAAATCCTTCCTTTGTATTTATAATGAATTGACTAAAAAAATCTATAATAACATGTATGTTTTAGAAAAGTGTGGAAATCATAGAAATAGCTGGCGTAAAACATTTAATATCTTACTTCTTCAGGAAGTGGAAGTTCTTTCTACGTCTTCCAGGGACTGATCATTTGCAATCTTCCTCCCTTCCTTCCTTCCTTCCTTCCTTCCTTCCTTCCTTCCTTCCTTCCTTCCTT
>NW_023270316.1:64018358-64183601 GCF_011800145.1 Mirounga leonina
CTTCCTTCCTTCCTTCCTTCCTTCCTTCCTTCCTTCCTTCCTTCCTTTTTCTGACTAGGAACCACCAGAATAAGGTAGGGTTGTGTTTAGACTGGCTTCAGTTAAGGTGATACATATAATGTAAATCAGCAGCAGAGGGGCTAGGTGTGGGGAGAATTACATTTGCCAACATCTAGCAAAACTCCATAAAGAAATCCTCTAAGGGTGGCGGGGTTGGGGGGTGCTGTCTGGGTGGCCCAGTTGGTTAAGTATCTAACTCTTGTTTTGGCTCAGGTTGAGACCTCAGGGTTGAGATCTCAGGGTGGTGAGATTGAGCCTTGTGTGGGGCCCTCTTCCTCTGCCCCGCCTCCCCAAAATAAATAAATATAGCCTTTAAAAAAAAATCCTCTAAGCCTCTTTAACCCCCTGAGGTGTTATTCATCAGAACATGATCTCATCCTCCATTTTCTTCCTCTATTTCTTAAAACAGCACCTGGCTCCTGCCACATTCTTCCCAATTTCCGGGACTGGGAATTTTCTTTCTCATACAGATTAGTTCAGCCTTCTTTTTGACTTTCAATTCAATTCAAAGGAATGAGGTAAAATTGACCCTTTCAGAAGCCCAGAAGGAGCAGTGAATAACATCCTTTTTAGAAGGCAGGGGCAGGCGAAGGCTATGTTTAGACCCCTACCCAGCTCCCACATAGAGCTCTGCTATGTAGCTTCTTACCATACAAGCAGAGGCTTTGAAATTAGTCAAACAAGGATCCAATCTTCATCTGCTGCAATTGCCTAACTTGTTGAATTTAGTTTTTAGCTGACTTTGTTTTAAATTATAAAATCGGGGGCAACAGATATAAAATTAAACAAGTCTTAGCATTTTTAAGTCATTCTAAATATTCGTTGTCCTCTTTGATAACAAAAAGGCAGACATTGTTCTCATTAATTTGCACTCTGTTAAAAAATGTTAGTTACAAGGAATCTTGAAATAATTCATCTATATGATTAACTACTCTCCATTTAATAGACAAGCCTGCCTTACCCATCAAAGCAGCCTTTGAAATACTGCTACATTCTGAAATGTTCATGAAGTTTGTGAGGGAATACCTAGGACACTATCTCGCTAAACCTCCATCTTTTCATCTCTCACGGGGTATAAAAGGGGATAGCATTGTCTGGAGAAAGTAAAATTGCTTCTATAAAAGCTGGCATGCCCTGAAGTTAAACAACGAAGTAATTGGGAAAGCCAGTATTTTCTCCTAAGAATTATTTTAAAGCTCTCTCAACTAGAATTCATCAAATATTTACTGCATAGTGGTCTGTGCTGGGCCATGTGCTAGGTGAAAATGGTGCAAAGACTCTGCTCTAGCCAGTCATGTGCTGGAACCAAAAGCTAAAGATTCAGAAATGTCGTGAGGTTTGTTAAACCTGTGGTAACTTGACATCAGTGATGATAGGTGTATTTACATCAATAAAATTGGAATATAGTATGAATCAGGGTTCCCACACTCCAGAAGAGGTTTGTCAGAACACCACTGACTCATCCCTCAAAAACCTTAGTCTTGTGGATAGTCCAACAGACTCAGTTCAGTTCAGTATAACAAATATTAAAATAAAGGGCCCACTGGAAAAGCATCGAGATAAGGTAAATTTTAATCCTGTTTTCCACTTTGATATCAGTATTTGTGCCTTAGTTGACATTCTTTGAAAACCAAATACTTCTGGAATTTTCTGTTATTCCAATTTAATGGATGGTTAAGCAGATTTGATATCAAAGTAATACCGCAACCCTGAGACGAAGTAAAATAAATACCCTTTTTAAAATAAATTAATTTTTTTTAAATAAATGGAAAATCTTTCATCATTCTCAATGTTACTATGAGTTGTTACAATAATGAAGCTTGTTGTTAGTATGGACAACTAAACTTAACACACCCAAATAAATGCACTTTGCCAAATATGGGTAGCTCTTAAATTCTCGTCGCTGTTTCTCAACAGTAACACTTGCTATTAAAGTGGATTACCGATGCTTCCTTCCATCGTCATTCCCTTCTCTTTTATCAGGAGAGAGAAATTTCAGCCAATCTCTTCAGCCCTAGTTCCCTCTTTTTGCCTTGCTTTTGAGCTGATTGTATTGGGGCGGATGGGGGATACCTACAAAGGAATGGTGGTGAAGGGGACAAAAGAGAGGATGTCTCCCTTCTGCTATACTTTTTGGGCCCAAGTCCCCACCTTGCTGTAAACTCTGCTTTAACTTAGTAAGGCTGTGTTGAGAAGTGTGATGAGAACTGTTCTGCAGGGAAGTTGTAGAAAGGAGAGAAGAATCCTCTTCTGAACCAGAGTTGCAAGTAAAAATAATAGGTTCCCACGTCTTACTTCAGTGTCTTGAATGTAATGTAATGGGAAATTCGGTTAGACATAGTGGTAGGTTCTAGGGTCCTATCTATTTCAAGCAGCTAATGAACTAGTTAGAGTTAGTTGGCCAAAGATCATAACCACTGTATATATTTCTAGTAAATGCAAAGAGGCTGTTTGCAGAAGGAATCAGTGCTTATGTAGGAGACTGGCTCAAGGCATTTGAGGATTTTTTTTCTACAGTTAATCCAAAAACTATGCTCTTTCTCACAGTATGTTTACAGCATCTCTTTTGCATTGTCTTCTGGGTCTGTCATAAATTTCATAAGAAGATTAGCTTCATTACTTCTTTCACACCTCATTTTTTAAAACTTACTCGTCCATACACATGCCATGTTAACCAGCTTCTTTGCTTATTATGTGCTCATCTTTTACTCTTTGCAATAAACATATGTACTCTCAAATGGTAAAAACCTTTCATTGTTTAGCAGAACGCATTTTAAGGGCAGGGATGATTAGTTACTTCATTTTGGTATCCACAATATTTAGTATTTAATGTGCTTAATAATACATGTTGGAGGAAAGAAGGAAGGAAGGAAAGAATTGGAGAGAGAGAAGGAAAGAGGGAGGGAGGAAAGGGAGGGAGAAAAGAAAGAGATACAGGTTATGCAATTTTTTAATAAAAAAAGGAAAGAGATACTGCTTTTGTTTGAGTGCCATTCCATTCCAACTTATGCAAAACACCTAACATATTATTTTTAAAATCCTAAATTCTACTTCAAACCCATCAAAATAGTGTCTGTAACAAGTGAAAATGGGAAAGTTTAATATTTAAAAGTCTCTCCAGGTGATTCGGATATCAGATATTTTGGAAACCACCACTGTTTTAATCAATGCTAACATGGTTGTCTTAAGCATATACATACATCTCCTAAAAACGATTAATTGATTCAACATGAAGAACCCTCTGTGTGGGCCCCAGGAATGAACAAAGCAAAGCCCCAGATGTCAAGGAGTTTACATTTTGTTGAGAGGATATTTAAAATAAGGTAGTTGGAAAAGGCCAGTTTGAGCTGACATTTAAGTAAATACTCAAATAAAATTACTAAATCATCCATCAGTCACTATAATTAACAATGTCCTAATTTTTGTAGGGCAAAATGGCCTGCATGAGTTTTATAAAACATGTTTTTTAGAGGATATAGTTTTGTTGTCATGAAATGTTTGTGAAAACTTCATTAACCCTTTTATTCTACCAGAAGAAATTTGATTTATTTCAGGTAAACGTGGATCCAGTGACAAGGCCACTTTTAAAGCAAAGATCATCTTTAAAAGCCATTGAAACGTGAAAACTACAAGTCCCTAGACTTCCAACTATGTTTCTATGATTGAAGTGATAACACAAAAATAGCTCAAGCTCTAAAATTATATTGTATGAAATTATGGATGCACAAGAATCAGTTTCCTCTGAGCTTTGATAATTACATTTTAAATAGAGTACTGACATGCTGTAATTATAATATTAAAATGCTAAGATAATCAAATGCTCAAAAGGGGTATTCTGGGCTTCTAAGAGATTTTATAAATGTCATTAAAATTTTTACCGTATTTTAATTACATCATAGGAAGACTATTATTATGTGTATGTTTCTGTTCACATCTAATTGGCAATCTTTTTGACACAGATAAAATTATTGCCATTGTATCTATTTAATAACATTGATTTTAGAAATTCTTATTTTATGCAATGCCCTTAATTTTTCCTTCCAGCAGAAACAAACAAAACGATGTCCTTTACTTTCACTATTTCGTCTTTCTTCCTATTTCAGAGTTCTCTTTCCCTTTTTCCAAAGTCAATCAAATCCTCTTGCTTTGTTCATATTCCTCTCCTCTCCTATATACTCTTGAGAAACTGCTCCATTAAGTGCCTCTTTCCTTTGCAATTTTGGCTTCTTCTAAATTGGGTATCTTTTTTAAAAGTACATAGTATCTCAATTCTTCTCTATATTAAAATTACAAGGAAAGTAAAAATATGACACCATTAAGGATCCTATAGCTAATTTGAATTATCATTACCTCTCTTTTCATCATGCCATCAGACTTTTTGTTAAGACTGGACTGCATCCTTTGCTCAGCATTGTGTTTCTTCCTTTTTCTCTTCACTCTTGTTTCTATCCCCTTTACTCCACCATATGGTTGTCTCATAGGTCACCAGTGCCCAGAGTCGCTAGGAACTTATGGGTCTTATCTATGTTTTGACCTTAATAGCACCTTGTTCTTGAAATCTCCTTCCCCAAGAAGTAGAAAATACATTTCTTGCTTCATTTCCTACCCCTCTGCCCCCTCTCCATCTTCTTTACTGTTCTCTCTTCACCAATCATAAATTCCATTTCTTCATCCATTTTAATATAGCTTTCCCCGATGTTCCAGTATCAGCTTCTCTTCACTCTCTCGTTGATTGATTTCATTTACTGCTTTCATTAATTCAGTTTTAAAGCACTCATTACTACTATTAAAGTTTTATTACTATCATTTAATGATAAATATGTTTCTTGCCCTCAGGATTAGCTAAGTATGTATGCACATGGAATTAGAACAGACAGGGATATAGCTTATTGTCTGTAATACTGTGCTGTAAGTGTATTACTGTATTCAAGCAATAATATAATGATGGTACCAGGGGAGAAATGGTGAAAGATCCTTCTGTCAATTAGACTTGCCAAATTTAGGTCACCATTGATCTGAACCATGAAGAACAAATATAACACTTGTCAAGATATATGAATAAAAAGTGAGCATTCCTGGCAGAAAGAATAACATATACGAACATTTAAACTATGAAGTCTGTGATATTATTTAATTTTACTTTTCTAGTTATATCTCTTCCCTAGGCTTCCAAGTTGCCTTTCGGCCTCTCTGATGGACTTCTCCAGCAGGACAGCTGGGCAGTTCTCAAAACGAACACTTTCTCTGCCCCCTCTGCCACCTTCTTCTCTACATCGGCTTTCAGTTAATTGCAAGCTCAGTTTTCCAATCATCTAGTGATTTTTGGACATAGCTTGAACTTCATCTCACCCTCTCTTTATAGTAAGTTATTCATTATTATGAAATTTTCATCTTAATGTTTCTTTCCTCTATTCCTGCCTTTCCTTTCCTTTCAAACTACATCTATCAATTCACTTACTCATTTTTTTTTAGAAAGTACTTATAGAATGCCTTCTTCAGCTCTCTTAAGGTAGTTTTCTAGAGCAAGAGTAATGAACCAACCAAGGAAATTGCCTGCATTCATGACTTTTCATTTCATAATAACCAAGTGAACAAATACGGGTATGGATACATTCTGGGCAGAAATATCACATCTTCAGCATGGTTTTCTTTTGATAGGTTGGCCAGCGAAAACAGGATGGTGAGAACAGGAGGAACATCAATTAAGAGACTATGGAAGTTGATTCATGGCCATGTAGGCTGGTAAGCATCTTTAAGTATGTGCCTATATGGGCATAGCAGCACTGTACTAGGCCCTGAGCATGCCATGAGAAGGATACATAGAGCAATCATGGGGTTTATCACAAAGAAATGGTAGGTATATTGCTTCTCCCCATTCTTCCTTTTGATATTTTCCTGCCAGAGTCAACTTCAAGAATTCTAAAGAAGTCTTGACATTGAGCAGATGCTGAAGATGTACAAGGAATTTACAAACTCACTTTAAAAAGATTTGATAAATACATAATTCCTTTGAATATCGATGGATAAAATGCAAGATGAAAATGTCATTATTAGATGGGAACATTAATGTCATAGAGGTTTACTACTTTTTTTTTTTAACCAAAGAGTCAAGGTCCCAAAAGACCAGTCTAGCTTGTAAAATGCTGAGAAAATATTTCATTAAATGAATTCTGACAAGTGACCCCACAAAAATAACGTTGACCATAAACTTCACAAAAAGCTTTTTGGAGAACAAGTACATTTTATGAAAATTTATATAGAGAAAATAAACCCCTTCTCCATATGTGAAATCTTGGATAATTCCTTCCCATGTCAGTTTCTTCCTCTCTCCATACTAATCCACCCATTCTGTAATGCAGAGCAGAATCTTTTGTAGAAAAGATGGAGAGAGTGGGCCCTCATAGGTGTCTTCCATCTCAACTTTGGACTTTTTTTTTTTTTTCTTTAAAAGTTTATCTAGTGTTCTTTTTTCCCTTTCTTTCTTCCTTATTTTAGAGTCTTAGCATTTAGGACATATACAACTAATCTGAATAAATTCTACATAGACAAAGGAATTTCTGACATCTTGACAACAAATATGGAGGTTTGAGCCACTAGTTTTTCTGAATATTAATTGTCCATGTGTAAGACAAATGTCAAACTTACATACATAAAAAAAGGTGAACTCTAGCTATGTAATCATATTCTAATCATAAAAAGACCTTAAAACATTCGCAAGGAAATGCAAGTTATTTTTGAAAGGCACTGTGTATGGGTAAAATATATAAAAAGTTAGAGGCTTTTAAGAGGATTTAAGGAGTGAAATGACAGAGGAGGTCAGACTCAGTCAGGTGTGGAATATCCAAGAACTTTAAAGCACCTGCTTTAAGAAAAGAACAAACACAACTCATTCTAATTCCAGTTGAGCATCCTCTTTTTAAAATTTCCCCAGCAAGGAGTAGCACTTCTTCATCTGGCCAGCAGCCTGAGGAAAACCATCAGGATCTGAGAGGAGGCATGTACCTCAGAGCCCACTCTGTTCCCTTGGGCTCCAGGCTGTCACCTCCTTTGTCCACACCGGAAGAAGGGGGGGTGCCTGTGACACTTCGCAATTCCTATCCTCTCTAGCTGATTCCCTTATACATGAGGTTAAGAAGCCCAGTCCAAGTGTGTCTCTAAGAACTACTCTTACCTGAGGATCCCACATCCCAAATCCATCTGTTTGGGACTGGTAACAGATTATCTTATCTGGACATCTGGAAGGGCAGACACCATAGTGGCCAAACATACAACCATAAATTGTAATCCAGAAATGGTCACTAGAGATTACTGAGGCCAACCCTTATTTTATGAATGAAACAACTGAAACCTAAAGCAGTAGAATGATTTATTCTATACCCCATACTAACTTATTCACATTTTAAAATTCAACTCTTTAGCGCTTGCTGCACTGCATTACCCTGTCTGCCACATTTTCCTGTAAACAAACTACCAGAGAAGATACATTTCTGAAATAAAACCCTTCCACTGGCAACATTTTAAGGAACATGAAAACATTTAAATAATAAAACACCATGAAAGCCACAGTAATGTGATTTATTTACACAAGAGCAATGGCCAATACAGGAAAATCCCTTGCTGCTGTCCTTTATTTCTAACTGTACTAGAACACCTATCATGCTGTATATAATACTCTTCCAATTTTCCCATACTTGGCTGCTAGGTCATCAAGGGCATATCTTATTAATTCATAAATCCCTGGCATTCAATACATGTGTGGTGCATAAATGAATGGGTAGATACCTGCATGAATGCATGAAAAGTCTGAGGAGCAAGACTGCATATGGAGATAGAGCCATGCTGTGAGGACCAGTAAAAGCCAGACTTAAGTTCTTGCATTTGATGTGCCGAGACATAGAACATCACTGAGGTTTTGAAATAATGAAGAGATTTGATGAAAGTAATGTTTAAGAACAAATCGGGTGATCATATGGAAAGTAGATTTAGAGGACATAGTATCAGGAAGGCTACATGGCTCAAATTCTACTAGAACACATCCAGTTGGAAGAGGGGGATTACAAAGAAACAAAAACAATCAAGTCTAAGAATGCTACTATTGCATAATACATGAGCGATGTCAAAGTACTAAAAACCATTTTTTGACTCACATCTTTAAAAACACAACTCAGAAATCACTTTCTCACAGGAGCAATCCATGGTCTCAGGCAGAGCTTCTCCACTGATATACCAGAGATCAGTTCCAGGTATGTCTAGCGCTTCAGCCCTCGGGTCCCCTGGGGAGCCGAGGGTGGAGAGAGACCTATGGCCAGTCGCTTCTGACTGTAAGAAGTCTTGACCATTTACTAAGCTATACAGATATTCTCACCTCTATGAATGCATGACATGAAAATTTTCAAAAGCACCATCAAGCCCAATTATTTTCCCCTCTACTGTCGTTTAACTCCTGATGTAATGAATTATTCAAACAGTACCACTTTAGGCAAAGGATGAAACAGATTTGAAAAGATTACTTGTACCTGTAGCGTATTCCATTCCAATAAATGTCAGTGGAGCAAGGTATCACAGTCGGAATTGGGTAAAACTTGGTGTTCAACAATGCAGAACCAACCTGCGTGGCTGTTTGAACAACTCATAATAATTTCTCTGTCCTGAGAATATGTTTTTTTTTTTTTTCCTTTTCCATTATGGAGGTACATATAAAATAATGCTTTGGAATATAGGAGGTTATATTACAATGTTTACTTATTACTTCATTATGTTGTGGCTTTTTAAGTTGTGTTTTTAAGTTTTAGAACAGTATTTAGTATTACATATAAAAACTTCATAAGTAAACATATATATCCAAAAATAGAGAGGTCCTGAAAAGCTTTTACTGCTGAAATATGCAATCAAAATTTTGAGAACTGTTGACTTACATTCTTTCTCCCATAGATACTATGTGAGTTTCCCCAAGGAGTTCCCAGGAGAGGAAAACAAAACTGACCAGAAATGGCTCAGACTGAAGCAAATACAAATTTCATTTTGCTTCTTTGGTCCAATGAGTTCACATCTACAAATGACTGCTCTCGTTTAACAAAGATACTTTCACCCAATGATACACATTTACTGACTATACTTATAATATGTCCCCTCATTTATTGAATACACTATTTTTACCACATACAAATATTACATCATTAATTTGGGAGTACCTATTTCACTTGGGCCCTTGATGCTTCCAGCTTGCTTTTAAATCTCCAATTTCTTTTCCCTCTTTGGTGCTAGAGATATTATTATTGCAATTTCCTCTTTTTGTGCTCTCTTAATATTTGTTATATAATTTTCTAAACTTTTTCAGCACTAACTATATAGAAGAAACTGCTGAGTGCTCTGACTCAATGTCATTTGGTTCTCCCCACCACAGATGTGGTGCTATGATGTGCTGTTGGTTATCCACTTTTTATAAAGAGAATTGAGGCTGAGAGAGGCTTAGTAATTGCCCAGATTCATACAAATAGCAAGTGACAGAGTAGAGAAATAAACAAAGTCTTTGTTTGACTTACATAAATATTACTGTGAACCACCTCAATTCTCCTAGAAACATTGAGATTTTAATACAGTAGGTGATGGAAATCTCAAAAAGGAATATGTTTGGGACACTTTGCTAAATTAGGGGATAAATAACTTGTATTTGGTTAAAGACAAAGGGAGATTACTTAGTGAAGGCCTGTGGAGCAGTGTGGACAAAGAATCAGAAGGCCAAAGGAGAACCAGTAACAATAACAATTGATAGTTATAAGGCAGACAGACAAATTATAAAAAACATTCATGATAATATTTCACAGGGTGTGTCAGGAAAAAAGTGGTAGATGGAAGTAGAAGGATATCATCTCTTCTCCCCCACCACCACGCCCACTCCATTGAAGTCTAGAAGCACCCCTGGAACAAGCCTCCTGAAGCTTTGCTCACTTCTCTGGGTGAGGCTTCTGGAATGATCTGGTCCGCAGGCGAAACCCAGCAGACCACAGGCTGACCAGCAGGGACTGGGACGGACCATATTTCCTCTTATGCAGGAAGAAGTTAAGATACTACCTAAAGTTCTTGAATCAATAAATAAATATTCAGGTAATTTTAAAATTTATAGATAATAATCAGCAGACTATAAAAAGACATTGGGAGGAGGGATGACTGCAGGCGATGGTATGAGTATTTTTCACAATTAATAAATATAGCTAAAGAATGATAAATCAAGGGGGCGCCTGGGTGGCTCAGTTGGTTAAGCGACTGCCTTCGGCTCAGGTCATGATCCTGGAGTCCCGGGATCGAGTCCCGCATCGGGCTCCCTGCTCGGCAGGGAGCCTGCTTCTCCCTCTGACCCTCCCCCCTCTCATGTGCTCTCTGTCTCTGTCATTCTCTCTGTCTCAAATAAATAAATAAAATCTTAAAAAAAAAAAAAAAAAGAATGATAAATCAAGAATTAATGGCTTAAATACGTAACTTGGAGTTATTGAGTTTACAATTAAAAGTACTAAAATAGAAATAGTCAAAGAAGTTTCCTCTAAGGCAGAAAAGTTGTGACTTTTCATTGTCGCTTTCTATATGTTTGTGTTTATATATATAAAACTTACTTTGATTATAATTTGAAATATCTCTTAAACAATGGATTTTACTTACCTTTGCATTTGTCTCAGTATCTACCTTACTTAAATGCCTTTGGGGTCATTAGTTTGCACAACGAAAGGAGTTCTAATTGCAATGAAAAGGGGAATTTTTAGTCAATCCCCAGTATTTTTTCCTTTCCAAATTTTTCTAATATTGGGTGCTGGATGAGTACTTATTAAACATTGCAGTTCAAATTCCTTGCCTGTTAATGTGAGACCCCTTTTTCATTCACTTAGCCTGGCTTGACTTCCTGCCACACATTTCTCCAGATGTCAGTGAAATAACCAAAGCTCAGGCACTTAAGAAGTCTTAGAAAACCACTAACACTCAGTTAGCCCTCAGATGAGGGGTCAGCAATTCAGCTCAGCGCGGACAGCATCTGAGAGCTCACTGAAGGGGATGTAGCAATAATCCTTAGGCAGCTATGCCTTCATCTTTGCTGTCAGAGGCTTTAAAGACAGCTCAGAGAGTTCATTATGCAAATGGAATTGTCTGGATCTACTGACAGTGAGGCTGAACTGGACAGACCCTGGGCATAAATATCCACTGGGTATACTCTCCCACATGCAAGGACACACTGGACAGACCTTCTTAGATCTGGATATTTTATCCTGCAATTAAAAAAGGGCAAGAAAGTTCATCTTGAAGATGAGTCACAGATAACTTAGAAAATTGGACAGAATCAAAAAGTGGTGAATCTTCTTTATCATATCTAGTCTGTGATGAATACTGAATTTTCCTGAAGCTCTGAAATACTTTTCTTTATAAAATGTGCACACACACACACATAGTACACACACACAGGCACATCTAAACTCATTGAACACTCAGTTCAAATATATATATATCTGTACACATATTTGAGTTAGTATATATGCATATGTATATGTGTCAGATATGTATGTATGAGGGTGTTTGTGTGCGTGCATAGTGAGAGAGAGAAAGAGAGAGAACACGGTGCCCAGTAGCTGTGTGGAATGGGGCAAGTTACTCATAGATATAAGTTTTCCTCCTTTTACAATGAAACTAATAAAAATGCCATCCTGAAAGAGTTTGGTCATAATGCTTTTGTAGGGCTCACATTAGACGATTTATGTGTAACATTAAGGTTATCTCTTAGATTTCCAAAAAAAAATGTTTTAATGGATTAATTTGTAATTTCCTTTACTTTGGACACTACTTGGACATACTTGAAATGTATCTTGATTAAGAAATCTGCAATCTCTTGGGGTGCCTGGGTGGCTTAGTTGGTTAAGCGTCTGCTTTCGGCTCAGGTCACGATCTCCGAGTCCTGGGATTGAGGCCCATGTCGGGCTCCCTGCTCAGTGGGGAGTTTGCTTCTCCTCTGCCTCTCTCTCTCAAATAAATAAATTTTTAAAAATCTTAGGGAAAAAAAAAAGAAATCTGCCATCTCTCTACAAGTTCTCAGAATATATTTTTGTGTGAACAGAGGCACATTCAGTTGGGGTCTACCACCCTTAAAGCCATGCATCATCACTACTGTATGCCCAGTCACTATGGTTCAACAGCTTTATGTCATGGTCAGTAGTGGCT
Source organism: Mirounga leonina (assembly GCF_011800145.1). Lineage (NCBI taxonomy): Eukaryota > Metazoa > Chordata > Mammalia > Carnivora > Phocidae > Mirounga > Mirounga leonina. The sequence continues at coordinate 64,030,614 of NW_023270316.1, forward strand.
ACGAAACATCTTACTTGTGCCAAGAAAGACTCCATGGGACTCTCTGCAAGACTGCCTGGGATCATTCCTCTCTTCATGTTACCTTAACTTGAGAGATAAAGATTAGGATATAAATTAAGTGCCAATTAAAACGAGATAATGTTGGTGTTTGTTACTTCAAATTGGCAAATCAATATTCACCATATGGAATATGTATTTATTTTATAATAATAATTGGCTGACATGGTGAACCTTGTGGTCTACATTGTTGGTGCTAGTATAAACTGATCAGCATATCTGAAATGGGGTGTCAGGTTCCTGAAAGACTTATACATGCTTATCCACTTTGTTAGAGCATTGACACTTTCAGGAATTTATCTTAGAGAAATAAATTATGTACAAGAAAGTTGTGCATCAAGAGTCACTATCTTGTTTTAAAATTTCAATGTAAATAACCTCTAATTGTAAAATAAAAGCTAAATAAATAAATCATAATATGTCCATAAATATAATAGGTAATGAAATATATATACATATATATATATATATATGATGTGGGAAAGTTTTATTGTATAATTTAAGTAAAATAAAATTATATGGAAATATTAACTCTCATATCCCCTCAACAAACACACACACACAAATATAGGAAGAAAAGAATCTGCTTTAAAATATTAGCAGTAGATTAATGGCTGTTTTTATTTTCTTATGATTATTCTTCTTTTTTCCACGTATTATACAATGAGTATATATCACTTTTGTAATCAGAAAAACAGCCATTATTTTATAAAATAACCATTTAAAACTTGATGTCTTTCTGTAGCATTTTGTTTTTCTGTTTGTTTGCTTATTTCCAACATGAAATATCCTTTTAAGCAGAATGAAATGGGAAATGGTTGCTTTGAGCCAAGAAGGCACATATTAAAGGAAGTGAAAGCATGCAGTGTTCAAAAACTATTGACATTATTTCAGAAATTTATCCATCTTATTCTTTTAGCTAGTTTTTGTGGGTTTTTTTTTTTTTTGAGAAGATTCAGAAATTAAATGACCTTTTCTAACTAAACACACGCAGATGTAGTCATAGGTAATGATGGTATTATGTAAGCTCAGTATGCACAGTAAACCTTAAAACGTGCATTCTACCAACTAGCAATTTTCCCAATCAGCTTTTATTTTGCTTTGCCACCATCCTTTAAAGCCCTAATCATGGAGGTGGCTCTGGAGAAAGAGCTGTGTTCCATTTGAACTCAGTGGGTAATGAATGTATAAGGACTAAATGTGCTTTTTGCTCTCTGTAGCACAGTGTGCTTTCCCTGTTTTGCAGTCATTTTCTCCAAATCAATGCAAATTCTTGTAATTTCTCCCAGAAATAAATGCTATTAAATGCCCTATTTCTCTTTCATATGTCAGAAACTTCCAACCCTTCCATCGGCTGTATTTTTGTCAAAATTAAAAATCTACATCATGAGCCAGAGACAGACAGACCCCAAGTAGCCAAAGTTGTCAGCTAGGAATACATGCAGCTTCCAACATGAAGCACATAATTATTAATGTCAAGCAGACATCACTGTGTGATGGGCATTGCTGTCCCTTTATGTCTCCAGCTCTACCTGGCTGGTTTCATGTGAGGTCTAAATAAATGGCTCACAAATTATCACACACACACATACACACAAAGACAAAACAAAAACCTAATTAAAACCAGTACCATGATCACGTCCTAAATTTCAATCCTGTTTGATTTATGATGGCTTAATTCAAACTCCATTTATAGAAGCAGAAAATAGCCTTCATTATAAAGGCCTATTGCTTGGTTGATCTCTATTTCAAACTGAGTAAAAATGGCACGATTGCTGGAGGCCGTTCAAAGTGCCTTGGGATTTTTTTTTTTTTAAGATAGTATGATCTATATTTGTCTAGGTGTTAATTGAATTAATATGTAGAGAGAGTCAAAGAAGAGCAAATTGAGAAAATCATCTAAAATTAGGAATAGTTATTTTTATAGTTATTTTAAAATGCTTGTTGATCTTTAAAAACGAATATAGCATGGCATGTCCCACTTGGGAAAATCTCACACAGGAATACATATAAAACATGCAAGCTGAGGTCTGGAATCACTGTGGTGATTGATTTCTCTAGGATAATGTCAACCAACATATAGTGGATTGAGGAGCAATAATCTGGTTAGGAAGTACAAAATCCTATGCAATAAAACCTAGGATACTACGTTGCTGATGCTGCTCATTTCAGAGGACGTTAAAATGAATGAATGAAGGAAGGCTTTTTTAAACACTTGCATAAACTCATTTAATTCTTCTAACTCTGTATTACGCAGGAGAAAGCCAAGACATAAAGAAGTCAGGGGACTTAAGTGGCCTCACACAGATAGAAAACGGCGGCACTCAGCCTCAAAACCAGGCAATCCAGCTCTGGAGGCCGTTCTCCCAATCACTATACCCCGTCACCCCCTTTGCACTGTCTGATGGCTTTCCCATTGCCTTAGGGAGCCCAACAGTTCCTCCGAGGTGTTCACAGCTGACTTCTGTGACTCTCCCAGGGAACATCTGCTTTGGTATGTTTAATAGAATGGAGTTCTGTGTGAAATTGCATTTAAAAAGAGAAGGGCATACAACATATTTTACAAAATAAGACTACACTTGATAAATTCCAAACCCCTTCAGGATCTTAAACTACCTCAGAATCAATGCTACAGGCATTAATTTGCACCACAGATAGCTGTTTAGATGTACTACTAAATAAAGACTTTTTGGCTGATGCTGGGGTAGAGGTGGCGATGGGGAGTAGCGGAAGAATCCAAGATGCCTTTTTATGATGTGTTCTTTGTCCTTAACGATTGTTTTTGTAACATTTTATAGTGGGATGGTTGAGATATTTAAGGTCAGGCGAACTGAGGGAAGTTGGAAGACAGTTGTATTTATTGGCTCTGAAGCCAAATGTCAAGCACAAGGTATTGGGCCTGTTACGTCTCCCAGTTGAGGCTGACATGAATTTCTATGAAGAGAGAACAAGGCGAGACACTGTATACTACACCCTTTTAGGTCTGCTCGTGGATTTTCGTTTTCACCCCTTGAGGTCTTTTAGGTTTTGGCATCCGTCCCAGGATTTACTTTTTGACTGTATGGAGAACTTTCTTAATCTATAGCTTATGTGCTTTCAAGGAAAATGTATTTAATATTTGTGATGTATACTGAACTATTTAGAAAAATTCTAGCTCCAGACACTAATCAGGTTTCCCAGTAAGATTTTACTTAATATATGACATTCTTTATCTGACAGCCACACCCGAAGGAAGGGCATTTACTTTGTCATCATAAATGCTGAGTTGGGCACAGATCTACTCAATTGATAGCATAGAGAATAATTGTTAATTTTGCTCAAGAATTTTTTTAAAAAGCAGATTTTAAAATAGCCCGTTTTGTAAATGCATATAAACAGCGCTGTAAACTCGCATTTTTACAGATATGTATTTTTCCTGTCCCAGAGTTTCTTAAATAAAGCATTGCTTTAATATATAACAAGACTAAATTATTTCTTTTATTTCATTACTGTTTCTCTTAATATGCCTAATTTACTTCTGAAGGATGGATTGCAGTTAATTTTTATTCCTATTGTGTCTACAATACACAAGGACGTTTATAATTTTGAATCAGTGCTATTTTGTCCAGATTTGTATTTCTGAAGGTTTACTAGTAAAGGGGATCAGGCCAATTCTTGAGAATATTCCACCATGTTAGATGATTAAAAATAAAGTGTCCTATAACTACAGATAATGACTGCTTGATAAATCACAAGTATGAAGAATGAAAATAATATATAGTCAAAATGTGTTTTATAGCCAAGATTGAAAGGTTACTGCAGAAAAATATGAATTCAATAATTGTTTTTGCCAAATTTGTAGAAGAGTAAGTTGGGAAATAACATGAACAAAGATAAAATAGGCAGTTGCTCTCAGGGCACACTTATGAAATGTTGAAAAGGAAAGTAGGGCATCTTATTTAATTCAAAGTACCAAAATATTCATCAGGTACAGAGGCGAAGGATACCATGAAGAAGCTGCATTAACTATATAAGCTTTAAACAAAGCACAACTATAGCAAAAGTTAAAGCACAAAGATGTGGATAGCTCTTCCTTTCATGTTATTTACTGACTTCAGTGAATACAACTTGCCACTGGCAAAGAAGGATCATGCCAGCCACATGTTTGTTAAGCTGAGCAGCTTTTAAAAAATCTTAAAATACAGTGGTTGCAATAATCATCTGATTAGCACTTCCGTTGACAGTATTCTTAGCCTGCATAGCTTATTATGGCAAATGCTACAATTAGAATTGCATTAAAATAATAGCTATCTATTTGTAGGAACTCTGTAATGATGCTCAAACTACTGGAAGATGATAACAGCCCTATTGGCTCTTGACCAAGATAGATCACAATACATGCTGATAACTTGATTCAACATTCTTGATTTTTTTTCTTTTCCCTGCATTACGTATTCAAATGCTCAGACAGAGCAAGGAGTCAGCTCTCTGGCTGACAAATGAAGCCTTAATCCCAAGCAAATTTTCCAGATAACCAATGAATAATTTTTAAAGCCCTGATATTTGTCTGTTTTGAAATGATACTCATTTTTATTAAAAATTTTCTAAAATAAATTCCATTTTTCTATGGCTTTTACTTATTATTATACTATCTCCCAATACAGAGACCTTTAGAAGGTACTTATTTGGAGTAAAATCAAACACGTCCAGCCCGATTTTGAGGGCTTTAGTGTCTTATAAGTGTTGATAATCATGATAACTTTGAATCATCAAGAAAATATTAAATCATCTTACGTGCAGCCTGTCAGGAGCCATAAAATATGCAATGCTCATTAAAGAGGCAAATGCGTTTTTATTAGTCTTTCAGATTTTTTTTTCTTTCTGCTCTCTTTCGCTGCTGGTAGATCTTCAGTAATCACGGCACTGTGGACAGAGCATCAGTACCTAACAGCGCCTCCCATCATTTATCTTTACCTTCTATTCTTCTATGGGAGAGAAAATCAGATCATTGAAGTGATAGAATCATCAGTCGGCCAAAGTCTTTCCTACGGGCTAAATCATGCAAACCGTAGAACATTAACTCTGCTTCCGCTTGCTCTCAGTGATCTCTTTGTTACTTCTAGGATTTTAGGAATGTTCCAGGAGGCTGATGTGAGAGGAAGTTTGCAACCGTTCGAGTCACAATTATTACTTCAGGTAATGTCCATGTCTCCACTTCAGATAGAGGGCTACTTCCATCATTGAAGAGGCGCAGTACAGAGCAATAAGGATGTATGCTTGAAAATACATCTAAAGGGGCTCCTGGGTGGCTCAGTCGTTAAGCGCCTGCCTTCAGCTCAGGTCATGGTCCCAGGGTCCTGGGATCGAGCCCCGCATCGGGCTCCCTGCTCTGCGGGAAGCCTGCTTCTCCCTCTCCCACTCCCCCTGCTTGTGTTCCCTCTCTCGCTGTGTCTCTCTCTGTCAAATAAATAAAATCTTTAAAAAAAAAGAAAAGAAAAGAAAAAATACATCTAAAAATATTGGTTCTCAGAAGCAGAAAGAGATAGATTGGCATGACGGTAAGTGAGTTTACGTGTCAGGATGAGAATCAAAACGTTTGTAAGGCGCTATGTACTTGAGTAGCCAGATCAACTGTCCCAGGCCCCTTACATAGGAAAGAGCCAAGAATCCTCTTGAGAAATTAAATAGAAGCACCAAATTGCAAAATAAGCATACCATGCTTCTCAAAGCAGATAGCCTGCACCAAAACATAACATGCTCACAAAACTATCTAACCTCAGAAGTTTTAACAGCTGCTCTTCCAGATTCATGTTTTCCCAGACCAGAGATGAACCCTGAATGGGTTCCTTTGTTACCAAGATAAGACCACTATCTTTCCCTCCTCTCTGTGCCCCTCTCCCCGGCAACTCACCTGGTTCTGACCTTCCAACCTTACACCACCGCACTTGCCAATTTCCACTCTATAAAGACCCTATGACTAACCCCAACCCCCAAACCCTAGGAATACCTCTCTCTTGTGATTTCTTTCTGCATAAAATAGAAATAATATCAATGTCTTTCTTAGCTATTCTATCACTGTAATATACTATTCTGCCTCCTTTTCATATTTCACATATTCTTCTATTGTACTAAACCATCTGTTTTTCCACTTGTGTATTAGCATATCTAACTCCCAAGACCCTAAATTCTTTGAGAAATAAATGTTATATAAATGTTACATATGGATTAAAACCTTTTTTGGACACTGACTATGAGCTCATATGCTAGTTCTCAGATTCAAAGAAAAAAGGTTTTAATCCATATATAACATTTATTTCTTAAAGAATTTAGGGTCTCAGGAGTTAGATATGCTAATACACAAGTGGAGTTTACAAAATGGCAGTGTGGTGTTGAGTGTAAGAGTTCAACCTTTGGAGAAGATCCCTCAGCTCTATTCCCAGCTCCACACAAGTGGATAACACTATTATCTCATTTAATTCTCACAAATATGTAAGGGGTTAGGAAGCTCTTCTCTTCCTGATCACTCAGGGATCTTGGCTAATGGAGAGTCCAACTTGATCCATGCTACCAGGATACCCATGGCAGGTCATGTGAAGAATTGTGCATAGGCACTCAGGAGTGTAGCATGACACTTCTGTTCACACTTCATTAGTGAAAACAATCACATCTTTAAAGGAAGTGAGAAAGTGCACGCTTCCCATATTCCCCACCCCCCCACCAAGAAGCAGAATATTTGTGAGTAGCTGTAATGACTACAACATTGGGTTTATAACTGGCCCCCAAGTTACAAAGCTGGTATTCTGCCCCATCCAGACTCCCACATGTCTTTCCATGATATTTCCCTCTAGAAAGGGAAAGATGACAATCTGTGACTTTACCCTCCAAACATTGTTTTCTTTACTGGAAAAATCTTAGAATAGTGTTCATTTATTTATATAGCTAACATGTTTTGCGCAGTGTTTTTAAAACTGAGGATTTGTCAGTGAATAAGATTGAATCCCTGTCTTGCAATCTTGGAAGCTGTCCGGGAGGACACATATTTAATAAATAGTTACCATGAGGAATCAAGTAGTGTAGAAGATGAGAGCCTGGCCTGTTGGCTATCATTGCTGCTCTGAGTATATTTGTTCCAATAGTATTCTAATTTCCATTTACTCCTAAGCAGCTGTGAGAGGGAACGCTGTTTTCAAGTTTTTATATTAAATCTATAGTTCAGAAGACTGAATGAAAACCTGAGGGTTTCCCCATATGCAAATTAAAATATTCTTTTTTTTCTTACTTTCTGCTATTTGGCCAATTTTAGAGTAGGCACTGTTTTCAGTACAACTCTTCCCGACAAGAGGAGTGTTACTGTTTTGGTTGAAACCATTTCTATTTATTTAGGCTTTGTCTATGGAGAATAAAATCAGAAGTGAGGCTTATCTACTTTTTTGATGTAGATGTGCAATGGAGTTCATTTGAGTCCTAGGACAGAAAAATGTGTTTTTATCTGCATTTTCAACTTGATTTTCTTTACCAAACAAATATAATAACCAAGAAATCTCTTTAATTTGTGTTAGATGTCCTTGCTACCAGTAATTCATTTAATGCACTGCAAAGAACATATTTCCAAAAAAGAGATAAAGCAAGCACTCTGAAGACATTTTTCAGTCATTGCCTGGGGGATTTGCATTCTCAGTTAATGTGCTATTTATAGTGAGATGAAATTATTCAGTGTTGGTGGTCTGCATTTCCAAACCTGCTTTCTCTTTTGGGTTAGAAATGACTTAGTCCTTTTTGATTCAGTGTGCTTTCTCCCCATGACATCCACATGTGGCGTGTGGTGTAATGTCCTGAGCCTGCTAATATTTTATTTTAAGAGGTAATTCGGTCTGGCCCAAAAGGGAAAAAACAAAAACAAAAACAAAAAAACACAGCGGAAGACAAGAGGCCTTACAGAGGCTTTTATATTCAGATTACGGAATAGTTAGCAAGTCCCAGACCTAGGCTGGGCTCTTCCTCCTTGCTCCAGGGTCTTGTCAGGCTACACTCATGGGGTCTGATCTGCCACTTTGCACTTTTCTTCACCTTCTTAGGACTCCAACTCTCTGACAGAAAGAAAGAAAGAAAGAAAGAAAGAAAGAAAGAAAGAAAGAAAGAAAGAAAGAAAGAAAGAAAGAAGGAAAGAAGGAAGGAAGGAAGGAAGGAAGGAAGGAAGGAAGGAAGGAAGGAAGGAAGGAAGGAAGGAAAGAAAAAGAAAGAAAGAAAGAAAGAAAGAAAGAAAGAAAGAAAGAAAGAAAGAAAGAAAGAAAGAAAGAAAGAAAGAAAGAAAGAAAGAAAAAGAAAGAAAGAAAGAAAGAAAGGGGGGGGAGGGAGGGAGGAAGGAAAAGGAAAGGGAAAAGGAAAAGGAAAAGGGAGGTGCCTGGGTGGCTCCGTCGGTTAAGCATCTGCCTTCCTCTGTCTTTGACTCAGGTCATGATCCCACAGTCCTGGGATGGAGTCCCGCATGCTTCTGCCTCTGCCTATCTCTCTTTCTGTCTCTCATGAATAAATAAATAAAATCTTTTTTTAAAAAAGAAGAAAAAAGAGAAGAAAAGAAAACAAGTGAGAATTTTGAAAAACAGATTGTCATTGGCACCCAGAGGCATTGGATAAAAATCAACACAAATAGCGCTTCTACCATTGCCAGCAAGTTTATAAAACAGACCGTGACAACACTTTAGGCAGTGTCACTGCTGAATGTGTCGGGTGACCTTGGCACAGTGCCCTGCTTGTGACATTTTAGATGAGTTTTAAATGGGGTGGTGTGAGGGTGATGGGGTGGTGTGAGGAATAAGAAGGTGGTAGTGAGGAAAATCTGAGAAACAACCCCATCACTACTAACCTGACTTAGTCTATTTAGTTGGACATTTAATAATTCACTTAACAAACAATTGATGAGAATACTAAGTGCTGGGTGTTCAGTGAATACACTTGACCTTGAACAACATGGGTTTGAGCCCTGCAGGTTTGCTTATATGCAGATTTGTTTCGATAAATACGGTTTAGTACTGTAAATGTATTTTCTTTTCCTTATGATTTTCTTAATAACATTTTCTTTTCTCTAGCTCACTATATTGTAAAATATAGCAAATAGGACATAAAACATACAAAAGATGTTAATTTACTTTTTGTTATCAGTAAGGCTTCTGGTCAACAGCAGGTTATTAGTAGTTAAGCTTTTGGGGAGTCAAAAGTTATACGTAGAGTTTTGACAGCAGGTATCATTGTCCCTAACCCTTGTGTTGTTCAAGGGTCAACTGTATATTTTAACCTTGTCCTTTAACTCCTCATCAATAAGCTATCATACCAACTCTATTCACATTACCAGTGCGATGTTTTTTGCAGTATATTAACAAATTGCAAAAAATGGAAAGAGATTTTCTTTCTCCGCTGAGACTCCAGAAGAGGAAAATTAGTTTGCTTGTCTACTTAAATGGACTGGGTAATTATCCTGCATAACTGCTTGTATGTTATCCTATGATTTTTTTTTTTTTAAGATTTTATTTATTTATTTGGCAGAGAGATCGAGAGAGAGCACAATTAGGCAGAGCGGCACGTAGAGGGAGAGGGAGAAGCAGGCTCTCCACTGAGCAGGGAGCCCAATGGGGGCTTGATCCCAGGACCCTGGGATCCTGACCTGAGCCGAAGGCAGATGCTTAATGACTGAGCCACCCAGGCGCCCCTATCCTATGATTTTTTTTTTTTTAATAAACGTTTTATTTTGAGATACTTGTGGATTCACATACAGTTGTAAGAAATAATGCATTGGTGGGGCACCTGGATGGCTCAGTTCCTTAAGCATCTGCCTTCAGCTCAGGCCATGATCCCAGGGTCCTGGGATCGAGCCCTGCGTCGGGCTCCCTGCACAGTGGGGAGTCTGCTCCTCACTCTCCCTCTGCCCCTCCCCTGGTTTGTGCTCTGCTCCCTCTTGCTCACTCTCTCTTCCAAATAAATAAATAAAATCTTTAAAAAGGAAAAAAAGGAGAAAGAAAGAATGCACTGGTGATCAATTTACACCAAGACAGTGAGTGATGAAATGTGAGGAACTCACACTGACTTGCTTCCCAGTGAAACTGATGAAAGTTATTTTAAGAACAACCACTTAAAGGCTGTGGAAATTGTCCTAAGGACAAACAGGAAATGAAGAAAACTGTATTCAAGATAGCCTAACCATGTGTAAGAAAAGCAAGAGTCTGGTATTTGAACCAAGATCCTTTTTCCCACTCCCAACTAGGCAAGGCAGACACCCTGCTGCTGCAGCCAAAACCCAGGGTTCCTTCTCCTGCCCCTCCCCCAGCTCCCATTCTGAGGGCCATCTTCTGGGGAGGAGGAATTCAGTGGATCCTTTCATCCTGCCCCTTGCTGTCCATTGTACTGGCTAGTCCAACCCCAGCTGGGGGCTCTCTTCTTCCACTCAGCCCACACTCACGAAAGGGAGGCTCTGCCTTGGGTACAGCATACTGAGAATGCTGGGCGCCAATTACCATTGCCCCAGTTGTGATGATTTGACACCAGCAGAGACAGCCCACAGGACCTCTGGCTGCTGCCCATCCCCCCACTGAGCTCCTAGGGTAGAGGTGTCACTCAAAAAGAAGCTTGTTATTTTCCCAAGCCCCAGCTCCAGAGCCCTGCTCAGGGATTTTGCCTTGGAGAAGAAGCAGGCCGTAAAACAGATAGCTCCTAATCTGTTCTCAAAGGAATTAACTGCATTTGCAACAGAGCATGGAAAAGTTTAAACCCAAGAATACTCTCAAAAGCGGTACAGGTTATGGTGGGAGACAAAAGGAGGAGATTGGTGGATCTGAAGTAGATACAGCTTAGACTATGCACCGGTTAGTTTGCAGGTTAGGAGCCAAAGGCAGGTCACCCCAAGGTGTGCCACTTTGGCCTGAGGATTATTTTAAGCTAGAAACAATCAAGGCTTAAAAGACTGAGGAAAAAACTTGGACCTTCCCCCTAACCGCCTAAAGGGATTTAGATAGAGGACCTGTTGCAGGAAAAGAGCTATCACCATAGTTAACTATATTATAAGAACTGGGTATGGTGGACAGGGAGGAACCTAGCAAAGTCTGTTAAAAATTCCTCCCTATATCCCATTATTTCTGTATGGCCTAGCCAGCATTTGTTTACCAAACATTTACTCTTTTTTATCTTCCTGTACATTGTTTCCCATGTCTTGGAAGTCCCAGACCCCTATACCCCCTTCTTTTGTTTGGGATGACATTTGTACCTCTTTGCCTAACTATCTTTGGAATCTCATGTCTATGTGGATTCACCATATGTTTGCAGTTGAATTTGGTTTTCTCCTGTTAATTTGTCTCATGTCAATTTAATTCTTAGACCAGGTAGAAGAATCTAGAAAGGCAGAGAAAAATGTTCCCTCCCCGACCTAGGAAAGAATCAGGGAATATGAGAGCTGAAGATCTCTTCTGGGGCTTGGGATGGTGAAAGCCTTGATGCTTTTGTCTCTACCAGAGCTGGGGATTATGGTGCCTTTGACCTTCTGGCTGGGGTAGAAATCTCAGCTCCTCACTTAGCCATTGCTGGCAGGGTTGGTGGTGGAGCCAGTATTTTCCTGTGGTATTTGACTTGAGTAGAGGAATTATTTTCTAAGTTTTCTGTCTTATTGGGCGGTCTTTTCCTGGCCCTTCTGTTAGAGAAAGCAGGCTTTTGTTGGGGCTAATTTTGTCTGTGCTTGTTGGCCTTCTCATGTTGCTTTCTTCTTCAGCTCAAGTCCAGAATATATAAGGCAAAGGTAAACTCAGGGAATTTACAATTTGTTCTTTGGGCCCTGAAGTTCCTAGCTGGTCGGCATTCTTCTTCCACAATCTTCTTAAGTTTGTCTTATATAATATCCAGCCTTTTTAGTTGTGCTTAGTGGAAACAGAAGTCTATTTTATTACTTTTTTTTAACCTTGACTTAAAATCCCTCAATATCTTCAGACTGCTCTCAGAATAAAGTCCAAACCTTAGCATAAAGTAGAATGCTTTCAGGATCTGGCCATTACTTAATTACCCACTCTCATTTCTTGGCCATATCCTTTAAAATTCTGTGTTCCAGACACACCCTGCTTCTTTTTCCTTTAGGCTGATTTCTTTATCTGAGATGCTTCTCTCACCCGCTCCTGATATTATCCTTCTGGTGTCTGCTTAATCACAGATCTTTCTTGATACATTATCCCAACCCTCCTAATATGATTTCACGATTTCATCCTATTCTTGCCTTTCTCAAAGGCCTTTGCACTTGCTGTGCATTCTGTTCAAAATGCTCTTCCAAGACATTCTGCTTTTTATCATTCAACTATCAGCTTAAAGATCAACACCCCAGTGAGTTCTCCTCTGAATTTTAAAACTAACACAGCCACCTAAAGGGCCAGTAATTAGTGTGTCATCCCATTTTCCCCTCCACTCCTATTAAAAAGTCTGAAATTTCTTTTGTTGTTGAGGACTGTCCAGGGTACTATTGACCTCAGTCCCTAGAATGTCAATTGCATTAGGAGAGATTTTGTCTATTTTGTTCATTGCTCTATTCCCAGGGCCTATAGCAATATTTGGCTCTCAGTAGTACATATTCATTCATTTATTCATCTCATATTAGTTAAGGCTCTATTATATAGTAGACACTTAGGTTGTATCAGTCAACAAAACACACAAATGTAGAGTTTAAGTCTAGCATAATGTTTGAAGATATATTCATAATATTCTTATATTTTACCACGGTAAATAAGTATTATATTGTGTATTATTAGAAGATGATAAGTTTATTTAAAAAATAGAGCAGATAAAGGAATCAGGCATATGAGACTGGGTGACATGTTGCAATAGCAAATACGAAGAGCAATTTCAATAAAATATTTTCATTTAATTTTGTCACTTAAACTATTTCATTCCAACAAAATAATTTAACCTCCAGAATTGAAGAAAGGTAGACTAATGAATGATGTAAAGCATTTTTATTTTTATTTGGATGCAGATTTATTTCTCAAGTTTTTTAAAAAAATGCTCTTATAATTCTTTTTAAGTTTCTTTTCCACTTATAAACAATTTCATATATCAATTCAAAACAAACCAATTTGATGTAACTGTCTATATAAAACACCAAGACACTAATCTTGGATTTCAGGAATAGTCATAATATCCAGAGCAGAGCAGCTCATAGAAGAATTATTTTCTAAGACAATTAAATGGAACTTACTATACCCTATTAAATTAATTTTTGACATTTGGGTTTTTTTATTCAATTCTCATCTGAGTGAGAGAATCTGAAAACATGGGTCAGGAATAATTACTCAAGAAACCCAATTTCATTTTTTCTAATTACAGGAATGAAAAATAAAACACACACAAAAAATGGTCACTTAGGCAATTGCACTCCTGGGTATTTACCCCAAAGATAGAGATGTAGCAAAAAGAAGGGGCACATGCACCCAATGTTCATAGCAGCAATGTCCTCAATAGCCAAACTGTGGAAGGAGCTGAGATGCCCTTCTACAGACGAATGGATAAAAAAGATGTGGTCTGTATATACAATGGAATATTACTCAGCCATCAAAAGGATGAATACCATCATTTGCATCGACATGGATGGAACTGTAGGGGATTATGCGAAGTGAAATAAGTCAAGCAGAGGAAGACAATTATCATATGGTTTCACTCATATGTGGAACATAAGGAATAGCATGGAAGACTTTAGGGGAAGGAAAGGAAAACTGAAGGAGGAAAAATCAGAGGGGGAGATGAACCATGAGAGACTATGGACTCCGGGAAACAATCTGAGGGTTTCAGAGGGGAAGAGGTTGGGGGTGGGGAGGGGGTAACAGGGTGATAAGTATTAAGGAGGGTGCGTATAGCAATAAGTACTGGATGTTAAATGCAAATAGTGAATTACGGAACACTACATCAAAAACTAATGATGTACTGTAGGGTGACTAACATAACATAATAATAATAAAAAAAAGCCATGTTCTGGCAAAAAGGAGGGATCTATAATTGCAAACAAAAATAAAACCAAAAAGCAAAAAATTAAAAAAAAAACTTGCATGAATTAACAGCAATACATTTAAACATATGAATAGCTGCTAAAATTATTAATGTAGAGAAAAAAAATTTTAAATAATAAGCAAACCAATAAATGACAGTAATAACATTTTTACCAGTGGAAACCTAGAAGGAAAGATTGACCTTGAGACTACCTTTGTTTCTAAACTTTACATGGAAATAAAAATAACACAAATTCATCCTATCTGTGCCTACTGTTTGTTTAACCTTATTGTATTTATTCTAAATCCTAAGGCAATACAAGTTCATTGAAGAACTTTTGAAAAAAAATTAAAAGGCCCAAAGAATTTTTACATAGCCCAGAAATAACCACTGCTCACGTTTTCACTGTCATATGGATCCATTTACAACACTGGACTATACTGACTGCATTAATTTCCTACTGCTTCTGTAACTATTGCCACAAACTTAGTGACAACACAAATTTATAAAAACCTCTTCTATCGTGTGGCTAGTCAGAAGTCTGAATCAGTCTCACTGGGCCAGAGTCAGGGTATCAGCAGGGCTGGATCCTTCTGAAGGCTCCGAGGAGATGACCCATTTTCCTGGCTTTTTCAGCTTCTAGCAGATGCATGTATTCCTTGATTTTGGCCTCTTCTATCTTCAAAGCATATCACTCCAATCTGATTCTGCCATCACATCATCTTCTCCTCTTACTTACTCTGACTCTGTGTATCCCTCTTACAAGGATCCTGGAGATTATACTGGACTCATCTGGATAAACTGGGATAATCTCCCTATCTCAAAACCCTTCATTTAATCCCAAATATAAGGTCCCTTTTGCCATATAAGGTAATATTCACAGGTACCAGGGATGAGGACATGGTCATATTGGAGGGCTGTTATTCAGCCCACCACAGTAACCATAATACTCTCTAATATTTTCCCCTGTGATGATGTGTCAGGAATGATGAACTCCAGACAGCATTCTCTAAACCAACAAAATAACGCTAAGAATTTTTAATATCAAGAAGTGAAGACATGCCTATATGGTTAATATAGACCTGACAATTTTGGAATAGCTGGGCATTTTGGAATAGATAATGGGTAACACCAAAGTAGTTTTGTAAAGATTATTTTGGTCTGGGAAATTTCCTTCATTTCTGTCACTTTTCAGTCTTATATTATTCCCCTTGTCCTGTTTTGTTTTTGGTTTTGTTTTTTTTTGTGAAAAATTTTCCAAGATTCTTTTAACGATTTCACAGTTATTGATGCTGGGGTGAGTACATCTTTCTATCTTCATGAGTATTTTGGAGATAAAGAGGAAATGTTTGCATCAGAGATCATTTGTCAAATGATCATTTATCCAATATCTCTCAATTCCCAAATAATCAGGTTTATTCTGATATTTACAGTTTGCAAGTCATTTTCTTTAAGAACAATGTTGAAAAAAATGGGAAC
Organism: Mirounga leonina; assembly: GCF_011800145.1. Taxonomy (NCBI): domain Eukaryota; kingdom Metazoa; phylum Chordata; class Mammalia; order Carnivora; family Phocidae; genus Mirounga; species Mirounga leonina. The sequence continues at coordinate 64,046,130 of NW_023270316.1, forward strand.
TGTGCATTTCCATCTTCTTTGTTTGTTCTCATAAGACTATACTAGTTAGCATGGGCAGTAGATTATCACAACTTGGTTTGTATGTTTGTTTTGTTTTTCTTTAAATACAAATGAAAACAATTTTTATGCATTGTTTTTACAAATCCTGACAAACCTAAATGCCAAGGACTATGCCTAAAATATAGAACACAACCTGATCTGTGTTCTCTGATCTGTTCTGCTGTCTGAGCAACTGACTAAAATGGGTCCTTGGTTTCAGCCTTCTTTATGGTCTTTTGTGATATATTTTAATTTGTTCATCCCTTTAGTATAATTAAAATTGACCATTAAGTAAGTGCCTTTGAGCACTGTCATGTTTTGTGGAGTCAATAAAATTATCCCTCTATATTTCATGTTTTTTAAAAAAAATTGTGCTCATCAAACCTCTCCTTGGATTTACTTACCTACTTATCTCTCTCTCTCTCTCCCCCTCTCTCTCTTTCTGTCACCTATCTATATCTATATCTATCTATTCATCTAACACAAAATGCTTCTCTTGAGCTTTATGCTTGGGAACTTTCATGTCTCTTTTCCTTCTTGTTAATTGATATTATTTAGAGCCTGGCCATTAGCTTGTATTTTACAGTACCAATTTATTAAAGCTGTATTTTTTATGAGGTTTAGCCCATCTATATAACATTTTCCTCCCTTTCTATTTCCAATAACAAGAGAGCACAGTTCACTCCACTTGCCAATCATCAATCTAAATAATATTCTCTGTATTTAGTTCTCCTCACCTATAGGAGAAAAATGATTGAGACAGGTTCACAATTAGTCAAATGCTCTCCTTTTAGCAGAATGACCTTTCCAAATGATGTGCAAATTTTTGAAAGCCCTAAAAAGTCCCGATATGTTTGTTCTCTAAGTCCATTATAGTTTGTACTAGGGTGCTTCACTCAAAGTTCCCATTTGGATCAACAGTTATGGCAGACTTCTGTTACAGCATTGCCCCCAAATCCCTTGCCCAACTAGTCCTGCCTCTTCAAGTTCTTCTAGATGTCGAAATTCTGACCTGGAATCTGAGAATCCATAAATAGGTATGTTCTCCTTAAACACAGTTGTCTCTGGAAGCTCAATGTCTCTTGAGACCTTCCTTCTGCTTGTCATGCATTATCTTGTTCTGTTCTACCAAGCTGTTAAGAAATTTTCTTATTTGCAAAATCTGGAGTCTTAATTGATTCTGGATATAGCCCAGGTTTTAACCATTTCTTACCTACATCCTGCTACTGCCAGATTCAGGTTAAGGATTATAGAATATGACAGGTAATAGGAACCAGGAATCACATGATGCAACTGCAGCAGCCCATGAGGACTATTTCCAATGTTTACAAAGGAACATCCTTGTTACACACAAAATCTTAGCATACATGCTGAGATTCTAAATGCTTCCATTAAAGCAGAGAAATTTCCTTGCTCCTCAATCCAAACACATTGTAGAGACATCTCAGGAAAAGATTAAAAAAAAAAAAAAAGATTATTCCACCGAAAACTTCCTCTTGTTCATCCTAACTCCATGCTTCTGACAGTTACTTTTAATGCCACTCACTGCTGCAGAAAATCACTGCCAACTCCAGAAATTTTCTGTAATCTGAAGCCCAGCCAAGAGTTGACCTAGCCATCCTTCTCTTTTTTAATTAATTCTGGCATAAACTATTATCTTACACTTCCAGGCTGAATTGTAGGTAATAAAAAATGACTAACCAGAATGGGATTCTCCCTACATATGCTTTTCACTTCATCTCCTACTTTTCTCATTCTCATGCATTATGCTCCAGGCGCACTGCCCTTCTTTCTATTTCTCAAATATTCCAAGATTTGTCCTGGTTCAGGCCATTTGTCCCCATTCTTCTTCTTCCTGGAGTGTAGTGTGTATTCCCTACTCATTATATAAGCTCAAATTCCCCTCCTCAAAAAGGCCTTCTATACTACGTTATATAAAGTCTTCTGGGATGCCTGGGTGGCTCAGTTGCTTAAGCGTCTAACTAGTTCAGTTTTGGTAGTTTATACATCTCTAGGAATGCATCCATTTCTTCCAGATTATCTAATTTGCTGGCATATAGTTGCTCATAATATGTTCTTATAATTATTTGTATTTCTTTGGTGTTGGCTGTGATCTCTCCTCTTTCATTCATGATTTTATTTATTTGGGTCATTTCTCTTTTTGATAAGTCTGGCCAGGGGTTTATCAATCTTGTTAATTCTTTCAAAGAACCAGCTCCTAGTTTTGTTGATCTGTTTTACTGTTCTTTTGGTTTCTATTTCATTGATTTCTGCTCTGATCTTTATTATTTCTCATCTCCTGCTGGGTTTAGGCTTTATTTGCTGTTCTTTCTCCAGCTCCTTTAGGTGTAGGGTTAGGTTGTGTATTTGAGACCTTTCTTGTTTCTTGAGAAAGGCTTGTATTGCTATATACTTTCCTCTTAGGACTGCCTTTGCTGCATCCCAAAGATTCTTAGAGATGTATCAACTACCAAAACTGAACCAGGAAGAAATAGAAAACCTGAATAGACCTATAACCACTAAGGAAATTGAAGCAGTAATCAAAAATCTCCCAACAAACAAAAGCCCAGGGCCAGATGGCTTCCCAGGGAATCCTACCAAACATTTAAAGAAGAATTAATACCTATTCTTCTGAAACTGTTCCAAAAAATAGAAATGGAAGGAAAACTTCCAAACTCATTTTATGAGGCCCCCATTACCTTGATCCCCAAACCAGACAAAGACCCCATCAAAAAGGAGAATTACAGACCAATATCCTTGATGAACATGGATGCAAAAATTCTCACCAAAATACTAGCCAATAGGATCCAACAGTACATTAAAAGGATTATTCACCATGACCAAGTGGGATTTATCCCTGGGCTGCAAAGTTGGTTCAACATCCGCAAATCAATCAATGTGATACAATACATTAATCAAAGAAAGAACAAGAACCATATGATCCTCTCAATAGATGCAGAAAAAGCATTTGACAAAGTATAGCATCCTTTCTTGATCAAAACTCTTCAGAGGATAGGGATAGAGGGTACATAACTCAATATCATAAAAGCCATCTATGAAAAACCCACAGCAAATATCATTCTTAATGGGGAAAAACTGAGAGCTTTCCCCCTAAGGTCAGGAACATGGCAGGGATGTCCACTATCACCATTGCTATTCAACATAGTATTAGAAGTCCTAGCCACAGCAATTAGACAACAAAAAGAAATCAAAGGCATCCAAATTGGCAAGGAAGAAGTCAAATTCTCAGTCTTTGCAGATGATATGATACTTTATGTAGAAAACCCAAAAGACTCCACCCCAAAACTGCTAGAACTCATATAGGAATTCAGCAATGTGGCAGGATATAAAATCAATGCACAGAAATCAGTGGCATTCCTATACACCAACAACAAGACAGAAGAAAGAGAAATTAAGGAGTCGATCCCATTTACAATTGCACCCAAAACCATAGGATATGTAGGAATAAATCTAACCAAAAAGGCAAAGAATCTGTACTCAGAAAACTATAAAATACTCATGAAAGAAATTGAGGAAGACACAAAGAAATGGAAAAACATTCCATGCTCATGGATTGGAAGAACAAATACTGTGAAAATGTCAATGCTACCTAGAGCAATCTACACATTCAATGCAATGCCCATCAAAATACCATCTACTTTTTTCAAAGAAATGGAACAAATAATCCTAAAATTTGGATGGAACCAGAAAAGACCCCGAATAGCCAGAGGAATGTTGAAAAAGAAAAGCAAAGCTGGTGGCATCACAATTCCAGACTTCAAGCTCTATTACAAAGCTGCCATCATCAAGACAGTATAGTACTGGCACAAAAACAGACACATAGATCAATGGAACAGAATAGAGAGCCCAGAAATGGACCCTCAACTCTATGGTCAACTAATCTTTGACAAAGCAGGAAAGAATGTCCAATGGAAAAAAGACAGTCTCTTCAACAAATGGTGTTGGAAAAATTGGATAGCCACATGCAGAAGAATGAAACTGGACCATTCCCTTACACCACACACAAAAATAGACTCCAAATAGTTGAAAGACCCCAATGTGAGACAGGAGTCCATCAAAATCCTAAAGGAGAACACAGGCAGCAACCTCTTCGACCTCAGCCGCAGCAACTTCTTCCTAGAAACATCACCAAAGGCAAGGGAAGCAAGGGCAAAAATGAACTATTGGGACTTCATCAAGATAAGAAGCTTTTGCACAGCAGAAGAAACAGTCAACAAAACCAAAAGACAACCAACAGAATGGGAGACGATATTTGCAAATGACATATCAGATAAAGGGCTAGTATCCAAAATCTATAAAGAACTTATCAAACTCAACACCCAAAGAACAAATGATCCAATCAAGAAATGGGCAGAAGTGGGCGCCTGGGTGGCTCAGTTGGTTAAGTGACTGCCTTCGGCTCAGGTCATGATCCTGGAGTCCCGGGATTGAGTCCCACATTGGGCTACCTGCTCAGCAGGGAGTCTGCTTCTCCCTCTGAACCTACCCCCTCTTCGGCTCTCTCTATCTCATTCTCTTTCTCTCTCAAATAAATAAATAAAATCTTAAAAAAAAAAAAAAAAGAAATGGGCTGAAGACATGAACAGACATTTTTCCAAAGAAGACATCCAAATGGCCAACAGACACATGAAAAAGTGCTCAACATCGCTCAGCATCAGGGAAATCCAAATCAAAACCTCAATGAGATATCACCTCACACCAGTCAGAATGGCTAAAATTAACAAGTCAGGAAACGACAGATGTTGGCGGGGATGCGGAGAAAGGGGAACCCTCCTCCACTGTTGGTGGGAATGCAAGTTGGTGCAGCCACTCTGGAAAACAGTATGGAGGTTCCTCAAAAGGTTGAAAATAGAGCTACCCTACAACCCAGCAATTGCACTACTGGGTATTTACCCCAAAGATACAAATGTAGAGACCCAAAGGGGTACATGCACCCCGATGTTTATAGCAGCAATGTCCACAATAGCCAAACTGTGGAAAGAGCCAAGATATCCATCGACAGACGAATGGATAAAGAAGTGGTATATATATACAATGGAATATTATGCAGCCATCAAAAGGAATGAAATCTTGCTATTTGCAACGATGTAGATGGAACTGGAGGGTATTATGCTGAGCGAAATAAGTCAATCAGAGAAAGACATATATCATATGATCTCACTGATATGAGGAATTCTTAATCTCAGGAAACAAAGTGAGTGTTGCTGGAGTGATGGGAGGTAGGAGGGATGGGGTGGCTGGGTGATAGACATTGGGGAGGGTATGTGCTATGGTGAGCACTGTGAATTGTGTAAGACTGTTGAATCACAGACCTGTACCTCTGAAACAAATAATACATTATATGTTAAAAAAAAGAAGATGGTAGGAAGGGAAAAATGAAAGGGGGAACTGGAGGGGGAGATGAACCATGAGAGACTATGGACCCTGAGAAACAAGCTGAGGGTTCTAGAGGGAAGGGGGGTGGGGGATGGGTTAGACTGGTGACGGGTATTAAAGAGGGCACGTATTGAATGGAGCACTAGGTGTTACACACAAACAACGAATCATGGAACACTACATCAAAACCTAACGATGTGGGGCGCCTGGGTGGCTCAGTCGTTAAGCATCTGCCTTCGGCTCAGGTCATGATCCCAGCGTCCTGGGATCGAGCCCCGCATCAGGCTCCCTGCTCCGCAGGAAGCCTGCTTCTCTCTCTCCCACTCCCCCTGCTTGTGTTCCTTCTCTCGCTGTGTCTCTCTCTGTCAAATAGATAAATAAAAAATCTTTAAAAAAAAACAACAAAAAAAAAACACCTAATGATGTAATGTATGGTGATTAACATAACATAATAAAATAAAGTTAAAAAAAAAAGAGTCTAACTCTTGGTTTCAGTTCAGGTCATGATCTAAGGGTCATGAAATGGGATGACCCTGCTTGGGATTCTTCCCTCTTCCTCAGACACTCCCCCTTGCTTGCACACGCATGCTTTCTCTCTCTCTCTCCCTCTCCCTCTCTCAAATAAATAATAAAGTAGTTTTTTAAAAAAATAAATAAAGTAATTTTCTGCCCACCTCAGGAACCTCCCATTTCATGGCCTATTATGATTTTCTTCATAACACTTTCAATTTTAAAAAGAATTTTAAGCCTGTGTTTACTTACATATTTCTGTCAATCTCCATAAGAAAGTAAGTTCAGTGAAAGCCAGGGCCTTATAATATGTGACTCTAGTGCTAGAATAGTATCTGGTATGAAGCTGAGTTCTCAATAAATATTTGTGGAAGAAATTTATAGCCATCTTCATACATAGGACCATGAATAGACATGAGGGTCTTCCATATAACTTTTTAAAATGCCATTAATTTTCTTCCTTGTTGAAGTATAAATCAGACAAATATTCATAATTTCTCCCTCAATGTAGTACTAAATATTCATGTATGTTGCCTGTGTATTTTTTCCATTTGCATTTACTTTCTTTTTGTCACTGTTTCTTTCCAGAAATGAGAAAATTTCTTTCTACCATGCTGCCCATGTTTAACTTGGGTCCAATATTTCAAGGCCTCACTGTTTAATTTTTTTTTCCCTAAAACAATAGACTATTTGCTTTATCCAATACCTATAATGTCAGCTGGGACTTCTTTTTCTTTGAGCTCACTGGGTAGACACCAGATGTATGCAGTAACTTAATGTTACAACTGGAGCTCAAAATGCTGATTTAATTGAATTTCAGGTTGTGTGCTTGGAGGCCTATGTCTGCAGATTTCACTGTTAGTGTCTCCCGCACTAGGAGGTAAGATTCCATCCAAGGTCATGTAAAATAGATGTCCAGCAATGAATGCTAATTGATTATTTGGTTTTAGTTACATTATTAATTTGTCGCTTAGGAGTCTAGGAAAGAACAAAGGGCAGACACATGAAGGTTTGCTGGGCTCATCAGCAGAGACCAGATCTGGTGGTCTGGAATAGGATGGAACTGTTGAGAGAAAGGGAACAGACTATTCATTATTGCATCTCTTAAAAGGGTTAAATTCAGTGCTAATTTATCTACTTGTCCTGATCTATTTAACCCACATTTAAGAAAATCCATATAAACCCATATATTTTGACTTAGGTGTCTTCTTCTCTCAGAACTTCCTCATCAACATCAATTTCTACATAGATGTCCCTATATTACCCCAATACCCTGATTTTCCTACAACAGAGCTTGTTTTTGTGATGCTTCCATAGGATGTTTACACATTACAGATGATAAGAAAGAAGATGCAAATAGCACCCTAATATTAATGACAGATGGTGAATTATTATTTTATCATTTGCATAAAAAACTTAAGGGGGCTTTGGCAAGGGCATTTAATGCCTTAGTCCAAAGCTTTGATTACTGTGACCATATAAGGTTAGTCAGAAAGTTGCTCTGTAGAACATTAGTCCTTTCCTGCTCCTCAAATAACCCAATAGCAGGTTATCAGCACCTTACCAAATTCCTCAAAGGGAACAGGGAACTTTCAGTACTTAATTTTAAATCTTCCAAATGCTAACATAACATAGTGTTTCACACAGTATTATTACTCTTACTCTTATCTCCCCCCATCTACTTTACAAGTTGCAGTGTAGTAATATCAAAATATACTTGTACTGTATTGTTTCAAGCCTTTTTGTCTTTGTTCATGCTTTTCCTTCTGCCAATGTGTTCCTCTTATACCCCTTACCAAGATCCTTTCTTGGGTGCATTTGTACTTGGAGGCTCAGCTTGAGTGATTTCATCGTAAGTTTCTCCCTCTGGTGTCCCACAGCAAAATGCACCAACATTCACCATAACAGCTATTGAGTAAGAGACAGGCAAGGCTAGGTAGGGATAGGTAGGGATAGGTAGAGGGCTACATGACCAGGCGTACAGAAATCCCAGATGTGGAGAAATGTTAGAGATGAGATAGACCCAGAGAGAAGGGACCATAACAAATCCACCTTGTTTGTTCTAAATATAGACAAGATGGCTTCATGAAAGTTACAAATCTACCCTGTTTGTCTGAAATGCTATAAACAAGATATTTACCAAGTTCCCTATAAAAGACTGACCTAAAAGCCCTTGGGGGCAATCCATTTGGGACCCCCTCACTCTAGAGAGCTTTTTTCTTTCCTTTCTGTTCTCACCTTCACTTAATAAGCTTTCACTTCATTTCACCATTTTGTGTCCCTGAGATTCATTCTTTGACTCTGTGAGACAAGAAGCCTGCAACCCTGCCACACTATCACACTGATTAAAATTATGTTTCCATGTCTGTATATCTAACAACACTAGAAATTATCATTGTAGGGAAGTGGCCTTACTTTATCCATCTTAACACCTTAGAGAGTTTGACATATATACTCCATAGATATTTACAGAATTTCTTTGGGTTTATCCCATTTGGAATTTGCTCAGGTTCTTGAATTTGTAGTTTTTCTTTTGTTTTGTTTGGGGGGGGTATTGCCAAATTTGGAGAATTCCTAGACGTTATTTCTTCAAGTGAACTTGAAGCAGTGCCTTCTTCCTTTTCTGTTTTCTGGACTCTGTTGACACAAACGTTAGATCTTTATGTATAGTCTCACGACTCCCCGAGGCTCTGTTCATTTTCACTCTTTTCTCTGTTGTTCAGATTGGGTTATTTCTATTTTTCTACCAGCAAGTTTAGTGATTCTTTCCTCTGCCCTTCTATTCTGCTGTTGAGATCATCCATTGACCTTTTAAATTTCAGCTGTTATACTTTTTCAGTTCTAAAACTTCCATTTGGTTCTTCTTTATATCTTCTATTTCAGACAAATCTTTGTTTTCCCATTTATTTCAAACACATTCATAATTACTCTCTGAAGCATTTTTATGAGGCTTATTTATAATATTTTTAAATAATTCTAACATCTTTTTCATTTCAGTGTTGATGTCTGTTGATTGTCTTTTTTTTTTTTTTTCATTCAAGTTGGGATCTTCCTGGTTCTAAGTATAAGAAATGGTTTTCAGTTCAAACCCAAACATTTTGAATATTACATTATGAGACTCAGGATTTTATTTAAACCTTCTATTTTAGCTAGATTTTTTTGACACTGCTCTGGCAAGGGAAGGTGGGAGTCTCCATTCTAACTCCCTTGACTCCATGACAGGAGGGGCTCCTCAGTGCTGTTGAGCAGAAAGGATAGTTTCGGTTCCCCAGTAGGCCTCCTCTGATACTTTTCTGGCTGAGGGGTGTAGAAGTGCCTCATTATTGCTCCTGATGTAGCCTTCACTGATGCTGGGGAGTTGGACAGGCCTCAGTATTATGGGGTGTTGGTGAAAGTTTTAACTTGACATGAGGCCACTTCTAATACCGTCCCATTGGTACCTCATTACTGACAGGAAAGAGTAGAAGTGCAGGCTCCCCACTTGGGGTGTCTACTGACACTGTGTAGTGGTTGGTGTTGGCATTCATTACTACGTGGCAGGGATGAAAGTCCTGGCTCCACACTCAGATATCTTGATACCACCCTGGTGGATGTGAGGGTGATTTGGGGGCTTCCTTATAGCCTCCACTGGGTGGAAGTCTCGGTCCCCACTCAGCCTACACTGACACTGTGGAGAAAGATCTGTAGTTTCTCCTACAGCACATATTTGAAGTAGAGGAATTGCTGTTGAAACACTTTTTGTGCTGCTAGGCTGCCCTTTCCTGCTCCATTATCTAGAGATGGCAGGCTTGTGTTGGGGCTTTCTGGGTCTGTATGCATTGGCCATTCTTGGTTGGTGGCTTCTTCATCTCTAAGTCTGGGATATTTGAAGCAAAGAGAAAATGCAACCTACCACCATGTTGTTCCTCAGGCCCTGGCGTTCCTGGGCAGTCTACCTTCTTCTCTCCAATTTTCAGTCTTCTTATGTTTGTTTAAATATAATATCCATGTTTTTTAGTTGTTCTTAGTGGGAGGAGTAGAGAAAAGTATGTCTCCTCCATATCCCAGAAACAGGTCTCTCTAATAAGGTCTTACAAATAAATAAAACACTGTAATTCTCATTATTACTAAAGCATTGATTTAGAATTTACTAAAAATACTATCATTCTTTCATTTCCTGATACATTTATGACTGATTGTGGGAAAGTTTTTAATGTGTTGACAAAAAATTTTAAAGGTCATGGGACATTTGTAAAATTTTCCATTGATTAGTATGACTGCTCTGCAGGGTGTCAGCATCTGAAGTCATTTTATGATCCCACATCGCCCAGCAAAGTGAGGAATAAAGGAAAGGAGGGATATAGTTCAAGCTCTTCATTTTATAGTTAAGGGAATGAACCCAGTGAGGATAATTGTCTGAGATGATTCTTCTAAACTTTAACCTGCATTAGGACCACCTGGAAGGTGTAAAATAGAATGCTGAACTTCACTTCACATTCAGAATTTCTGATTCCATAGGTCTGGGGTGGGCTCCAGAATTTGTGTTTCTAAGAATAATCCTGGTGATGCTAATGCTTTTAATCCGGGACTACTTTTTAGTACTACTGGCCTAGAATTACAGAGTAGTAAGTGGCAGAACTACACTAGGGGCCCAGGGTGCTGGCTCTTTAGTCCATTCTAAGGCATTGCTTATTCTTTTATAGCTTTTTTTCTTTTATGTCAGTTATTTCTAAACTTCCAAAAAGTTCACACCAATCTGTAAAACTTTCTTAAGGCCCGACCCTCATTTGTATCCACTATATTCAAGGTATACGTTAAATATTATTGAAATATTATTTTTCTTATTATTGAAATTTTATTTTGTTATTCAGTAGAATTCCTGTTTGAATCGTTTGAGTTTTTACTAATCAGTAATAAATGACCTTTTCTTAACAATAGCTAGCCCCTTCAGGGCCCTGGAAACTTTGTTTTCCAAAATACCTTGGAGATTTGTGCTGTCCTTAATCCCCTCCCAACTTGAAAATATATAATCAGTCACCCGTCACAACCCCAGTGCAGCTCTTTCTGCCCACTGGTCCATCCCTGTGCTTTAATAAAACCACCTTTCAGCACCAAAGATGTCTCAAGAATTCTTTCTTGACCATCAACTTCAAACCCCAATATTACCACATCAGTAAGAATAATTATTAAGATTTATTTAAACTATTCCATGTACAGAGACTATTTCAAGCATTCATTCATTCATTTCTTAATACATTTTATTCTCTCAAGAACATGATGAGGTCACCACTGAAGATGCATTTTTGTAAGTGAGGAAACCCAGTCACACAAAGTTTAAGTAAATTGCCAAAAAGCACTCATCTAGTGAGCAAAGCGGCCCAGACTGAAATGCAAGCGCATCTAGAACCCTTGGGCTTGACTGCCTCTGGAATTTTTGATGGTACATTACATCTCTCTAATATCTCTGCTATGGGATTATATCTCAGATTTGCCAGGTACCACTATGGTTATATGAGAAAAAGTAATTTCTTAATAAGAAAAAGGTTCATTTAGGGGCGCCTGGGTGGCTCAGTCATAAGCGTCTGCCTTCTGCTCAGGTCATGATCCCAGGCTCCTAGAATCGAGCCCTGCATCAGGCACCCTGCTTGGCGGGAAGCCTGCTTCTCACTCTCCCACTCCCCCTGCTTGTGTTCCTTCTCTCACTGTGTCTCTCTCTGTCAATCAAATAAATAAAATCTTAAAAAAAAAAAAAAAAGAAAAGAGAAAGACTCATTTAATACTCACAAAAACCCTATGGAAAAGACACAATTATATCCCTGAGATGGTGTAGGCTTGTAAGCCCCTTGCAGGCCCAGATCATTTGAGGACTGCACTGAGGTTAAGGACGGCCAGGCAGGCCTAGGCCAGGAGGAGAAAATGTTCTCTTCCCCTTACCTCATGTTGCAAGGCCTAAATGCCTGGATCAGCAGGAAGTGGCTCTTGCCTAGCTTAAAGTGTATCTCTCTAAACAGAAGTGTTCTTTCTAAAGACAAAGAACATGTTGTCTCCAAAGGAAGGATGGCTAAGAGAATTCTTTATTCTGCAAGCATAAGCAGGATGTATTTTGTTCTTATTGCATTTCGTGTATATTTCACTTCACAGATGTTGGCTTGATACATTGTTATGTTTATCTGATCTCTGCGAGTATATAGCTATGTGAGAAATAAACGGCAGTATGCAGTTGCAAGTGCTGCCTTTGCTCTGCATCCCCTATGTCCTGGTGATTTCGTAGACCCTTACCCAGGGACCCCAACGCACTAGACGTTGACATATCCCCATTCTGCAAATGAGGAAAGGGAGGCACAGAGAAGTTCAACAACTTGTTCCAGATCACACACTGGTAGGGGACAGAGGAGGAATTTCAATCCAAGCCTTCTGACTCCAGGGTCCATGCTCCCAACAGCTACATTAAACTGATTTGTTGCTGAAGTATATGTTGTTCTGCAGCTGATTATAGATATTATACAATTTCTAATAAATAAATATGGAAATAATTTGAATATGGTAATTTCAAAGGATGTCCAAAATTCTGAGTTTTCAAAATTGTACACCATGTAGCTCCTAGAACATTATATTCCTCCACTTTGACAATCAGAATATATCCACATTCCATAGATTTCATTCCAGGTTTGTACAACATTGATGAAGGCCTTTAGTTAATTGGAGAAAAAATACATAACAATCTCATTGCGACCTTAATTCTGTCCTAACATGAGTTTTTACATTGGATGTTGATTTCATCTAGAAGGTGAATTTTTTTTATTGATTTCTTTTCTTTTTTTTAATTTAAATTCAATTAGCCAACATATAGTACATCATTAGTTTCAGATGTAGTGTTCGATAATTCATCAGTTGTCAGTGCTCATCACATCGAGTGTCCTCCTTAATGTCCGTCACCCAGTTACCCCATCCCCCATCCCCCTCCCCTCCAGAAACCCTCAGTTTGTTTCCTAGAGTTAAGAGTCTCTCATGGTTTGTCTCCCTCTCTGACGACTTCCCATTCAGTTTTCCCTCTCTTCCCCTATGGTCCTCTGCACTGTTTTTTTTTCTTCCATTTATTCATTTATTTAAATTCAATTAATTAACATATAATGTATAATTGGCTTCAGAGATAGAGGTCAGTGATTCATCAGTGCCCTCCTTAATGCCCATCACCCAGTTACCCCATCTGCCCACCTCTCTCCCCTCCAGCACCCCTGTTTGTTTCCTATGATTAAGAGTCTCTTATGGTTTGCCTTACAAGGTGAATTTTTAAAGGAATAAATGTGTTTCCTAGACTTAATAATTCATTATTCATTATAGTTCATTATTAAGCCTCATCTAATAGCAGTCACCTAATTTAATAAAACACTCATTCACATGCAAACAACATGATCTGCCTCCTTAAAATTGGTTGAGGAGAAATGGCTCTTGAGGTTTTAAAAAACTCACAGCCAGTCACTCAAGCCTGCTGCCAGATTGCAAGTCATGTACTAAGTGCCCTGAAGATCTCCTAACCCCCACTTCCTTCCCTGGGGTGCCAGGAGATTTGCATTCAGAGCTTCAGCTGGATTCTGTTGGATTGTTTCCCAGTGGGGTCATTTCATTATTTCTGGGCAAACTCTAGTCAAAAACATGATGCTTAGCATTCAGTGCATTTATGTGGTGTCTGATCATGAAGTTGCCATAACTAAAGTTAGTGTGCTCAATATCTTCCAGCTGATGGCAGGGAAGTTATAGAGATATATTCACAGGTTCTTGCTGAAATCCTCTGAAAGCCTTTTTTAAAAATCATTTTTTCTAAAGCAAGACCTTTAAAGTTGATCTTCAGATGATTTCACTGCTCTTTTAAATTTCTCATTTTGCTTCATATCATGATGAGAGTGAATTTGAACTTGACTCACTGCACTGAAACTGATAGGCCCACATGCCTGCAAAATTTACTGAGTGATTTATCTATTGTCTACTCATTATAGAAGCTTCTTGCCTACAATAATTCACCTACAATAGTCATTACAGCTTATGCTTTTAAGAGTGTGAGATTGGCAGAATATTTGGGGCATTTTTTAGATGATATGTATAAGAATTCTTTTCTATTAAGATAAAATAGATGCTTAGGATTTGGGTAAACTTATTTCTTCAGTTTAGAATGGGTGATCCATTCATGGATTGAAAGACCAACAAGCATTTAAAGAGAAAATAATGAGTCTTCCTCCTGTCCTTGACCTCATGGGTCCAGTTCCCACACTACCCCCAACTCATACCATATAACAACCGCTCTAGGTTCTTAAGTGTTCTTGGAGAATTTATCATGTAGTCTTTCAGAGATTCTTTATGCATATTTCACAAAGTATTTACGTAGCTTCTCATTTATGCCTCTTCAGTATCTCACAATTTTCTTCCCATAGGTTTTGTTAATTTCTTCATAATTTTTCCTATATATTTTATCTTTTCTGTTAATATTCCAAATGGGGTCTTATCCTTCGTTATAGGTTTTCTTTTCTTTTCTTTTTTTTTTAAAGATTTTATTTATTTGACAGAGAGAGACACAGTGAGAGAGGGAACACAAGCAGGGGGAGCGGGAGAGGGAGAAGCAGGCCCCCCGTGGAGCAGGGAGCCCGATGCGGGACCATTATAGGTTTTCTATAGATATTATTTTATATCTGAATGCTATTAATTACTATATATCAATTGTGTGCCTTACTAATTCACTGAATTCTCTTTTTAAATAGTTCTTAATAACTTAATTTTCTTAATTGTTTCTTGTACAACAATTATATCCTGTGCAAGCTAAAACAGTTACCTATTCATTTTTATTTTCTACATCTTTCATTTTTCTGTGATATAATGGTTCCTACCACAGAAGCCTATTGAGAGAAGTGAATAAATTGACGTACAATCTCGCCTAGTACATAGTGAGCATTATATAACAGTTTGCTGTTATTTTTTTCTTTGTCACTTGCTTCTCTATTATCTGGTAGTCGTCTTCTGGATCATCCATGCCAGCAGTTGCCCATTCTTCCTATCAGGGCTTTTACTTCACTTGTAGAAAATTCTCAACCTCCTTAGAATTAGTTATTTAGCACCCAATATGTACCCATCACTATAATAAATTCTTGTGATACATGCGTGGTGAACAAGAATGTTTTTAATGGAATGTGAAATCTGGCAAAGGATACAAAAAGGTATGCATATAATGGTTTTATTAATATCTTCATCAGTCATGTATACAGCCTTAGCTACCCATGTTCTTAATTAGGTACTGGATAAATCAACGTATTTCTAGAAACTCAGGGATTTCTATCTCTTTCATCTACTAATTCCCTGTTGCCACAACTTATTTCCCAGGAATAACCTCCTCATTTCTGTGCAGTGGGGCTGAGTTTGCATAGATTGCCCTTCATTTTGGGGAAGGATAACTTTCAGGGTAAGTCATAGGTTAAAGTCTTTCTATCCCTGCAGACATGTTCGGTTTGCTTGCTGCCCCTTGAGGTGTGGCAGAATGGGGTTTTATTATTTAACTACTTAATGCCCATGTGTTGTCAGAACATGGGTGTCAGAACATGTACATGAAGTAGTCAGTGGCGCAATTTACATTTTTGCCTTGATGGATTCATTTGTGTTACTTGATAACAGCACATAAAGCTATCTATAAAACTTGAAGATTGAATAATTTTAAAACCTTCTCCCTCTGGCCCCCAGTGGGTGGATGCATTCTTCTACTTTCCATTTTATTTTTTATCCCTACTAGGACACGGCTAAATCTAGATTTCTTTCTTTGCATTAAGTCACTCAAAATAATAAAGTAAAAACTAGTTTAAAATAACATTTAGATGCATTAGAATAACGTAGCCCTTATTTCTTAAGTGGAGAAGAATCTGACAGCTTTTTACCCAATAAATAGAAGTAGGGCAAAGAAGGTATGTTTATCACAATTTCCCCAGTTCAAATGCAAATTTCTAAACCTAAACAATGTCTTCACTTCTCTTTTGGTACTTCATGGGAAATTAAATTTTGGAATTGGGGCAGAGAAAGTCATGTTTTTGTTGCTGTGGTTACAGGAGATAGCAATTTTTCTAGCAGAGAAAACAGAAGCCACAACAACAATGGAAGCCTGATTACCATAATCAGTGAAGCCAAGGCTGCCATTACGGCGGAGTAACTAGAATGCCCCCGTGCATGCTCTAGGGATAGGTGTCTAAGGAGTGTTTGTAGGAAAGAAAACATGGCTCAGGGGGCTAAAAAACTGAGGCTGTGAGGTTAAGGAGTAGATCAAAATAGTGAAGATAAATAGTGAGGATGTTGAATGACTAAGTTTGTTAATTCCACAAAAGGGAATTGAGCATTGTGTAAAATATATTGGACAAGATCACCAAAGGCTGTGTGTTTATCTCTAACCTCCATGATGGATTCATTTGTAGATTCATTGTTTGACATTAGGGAGGGATAACCCAGTGAGAGTCTCATTTGGGAATGTGAAATTATAGATCAAAGGAGAGACTGTGGCAAGAAAGAGGAGTTGAAGCACAGATTTGGGAACCATCTGCTTGGTGGTAAGAGCTGAAGCCTGTTATTCCCCCAAGAGTGAGGAGATTTGAGGATGAAACCTTCAGAAACTGCAGGGGGCATCAAGAAGGAAAAGAAAAGTAAAGACAAATAAAAGCAGAAGTCAGTGGAGGACCAGTGTCATATATTTTTTTTAATTATTATTTCTCAGTTTCTGCTCTTAATTTAGATTGTACACAAATAACTTCTATCTCTCTTTTAAAATAAGTCTTTTTATATTTATCCTGTTTTTCTGTAATTTATACCCATCAGTTAGTTTTTTGAGTAATCAAGTACAATATAATTGTATAAAATATTTTCCTAGAAAAACGTTGGTACAATTTTACTGTTTAATAAACCTCGGAACAAAATGCAATTTACTTAGCATTACTTTGTATAGTGTTATGCTTTCAATCAATAATTAATGAACTTTCAGGGGTGGCTCAGTTGATTGAGCGGCTGCCTTCGGCTCAGGTCATGATCTGGAGGTCCTGAGATCAAGCCCCATGAAGGGCTCCCTGCTCAGCGGGGAGCCTGCTTCTCCCTCTCCCACTGCCCCTCCCCCTGCTCATGCTCTCTCTCTCTCAAATAAATAAATAAAATCTTAAAAAAAAAAGAATTAGTCAACTTTTATGATTGGAAGAGAACTTAAATTAAATGTATCTTTCAGAACTTTCCATAGAGCTACATACTCTGGAAGGCTTCTGTGATCTGTTACTCTGTATGGCATACAGGAAAAGCTCATTGGCTTCTATGTTAATTTAGCAGTATAAACTATGAACAGGAAGATTTAAAAAGGCTCCAATGATTGCATACTCTGGGGCTTCTTTTAAGTGTGTATCAGTGCATATTAAGTCCTCACCATTTAAAAGTTCTGATGTTTTGGGCGCCTGGGTGGCTCAGTTGGTTAAGCGACTGCCTTTGGCTCAGGTCATGATCCTGGAGTCCCGGAATCGAGTCCCGCATCGGGCTTCCTGCTCAGCGGGGAGTCTGCTTCTCCCTCTGACCCTACCTCCCTCATGCTCTCTCTATCTCATTCTCTCAAATAAATAAATAAAATCTTAAAAAAAAAAAAGTTCTGATGTTTTTATTCAAAATAAATAGTTTGCTCCGTATCTTAAGTTATGAAGCTTACTTATGGTGATTTAAATAATCTCAAGACAATTATATTGGTCACATTACTGCTGCATGTGTTCTTTTGAATTGTCATCCTGAGACAGAGAGATTAGACATGGCCTGTTGCTTTGGGTAACAAGGTTTAGTCCATTATCCATCAAAAATTTGTCTCCTTATTTCCTATGTACTTTGCCTGGGATTGTTATTTGTACAAAACCACCCCCATCTTTTTTTTTAGTGTAAATGTAATTATGTTGTTATTCAAACATATAAAGCATCCATAGGTCTATTTATCTCAGCTAAAAATTCAGATCTGTAATGTAAGGGGGAAGATAATTTTGATAATTCCCAGAGTAAACGACATATTCTACCAAATAAAGCAAAGTTAGGTAGGGCATTCAGATAGCATCTGTCCAGAAAGCTTTTCCATAATGGAGATAATACTTAAGCTCTTTGTTTTTGTCTTCAGAAAATAGTGGCTATTTTTAAAATCTACCTTATATAATTTCAGCAATTACTTTAAGTGAGAAAATGATATTCTGTAAACTAGAAAGGGGAAAACAACCTTGAATGTATTCATCTTGCAAATACCATGTGCCTTTCTACACCATTCCATTAGAGGCAGAGTTAAAGAAAGCAATCCTTGCTGTTAGACTTACAATACCCTGGGACTCAGTCTGGGGTCAGCAGGAAGGTAAAAGTACTGATCTGTTAGCTTAAGACAACCTGGTTTATATTAGTTGTCCCTGTTTTTTATTAATACCACTCTCTTTGCACTCTCTTCATGTGCCCTGATTTGGATGATAAATCATATGGCCCCCCTAAGTCTGCTATAGCAATGAGGAATTGCTCTCACAGCTCATTTCCTTTCACAAACCAGTGATTCTACTGATTATCATCCACAGCAAAGGCTCACAAACCCAGGTGCACGTTAGCATCCTCTGGCTCCACCAAGACATTTCAATTTAATCGGTTATAACCTACAGGTGGGGTCTTGTCCGGAGTGTTTAAAAAAAAAAAATTTTTTTTTTTAATGTTTTTAAGCTCCCCTTGTGATTCTAATATGTGGACAAGGTTAGATCCACTCTTCTATATGGAGGGAGCTCAGAGAATTGGACAAGCAGAAGCTTGGGAATCAGGTAATCTGCCTGGGGTTCTGCAGTGGTTCTGCGGTGCTGTTCTGTGACTTCAAACTGTTTCTTAAATTCTCTGAGCCTCAATTGTCTGAATGGCCTGTAAGGTGGCAATGGAAATCTCTCTCCCGCAGGGCTATTAGGAGTTTAAAGCAGACAGTATGTGTACAATATGGGCAAAATCGTAAGCACTGGGGAATCTTATTGAGCCATTCCAGATGAGCGCATGGCCTTCTATGAAGAGGTGAAGCTGTTTAGTTGAGAAAGTACTTCCAGAAGTGTGACTCACATGCCCCCAATCTGAAGTAAATATCTTTTCCTGTAATATTCTAGTCTGGAATGTGAGTTTGCATACATTTGACTGTCTGGATTATTCAGCAAGTCACAGAAGAAGGAGGTTTCCTCTTTTTCTTTTTCTTTTTTCTCTCCAGCTATAAAGACTATTGAGATTAGCATTGCTTATTGACAATTAGAGATTATAAGCACATAACTAGATGTTAAAAGCCCCAGATTTCATTACTAACAAGTAGTGTGACTCTGAGACATTCAACTATTTTCTATGTCATAGTTTCCTAATCAGAGTTAGTAAAAGCCATATTTTTTCCCTCCTACACCTATAGTTAAGTTTTTCTTTGTATTCAGTGCTTGGTACTAAGGGAGAAAAATAGGACCTAGTACCGTCTATAGACAAGCAATTTAAAACTAAGATAATTTAAGTAGTTACACCATTAGAATCATCATCATCATCATCATAGAATATACTATAGAAGGATTAACAGCATAGAGATGTTATTTAAAGATTATGACAAACAAGTCCACAGTGACTTGCTATTGATGGATTTCCAGTTTCAGAAATTGATTATAAGCTACAATGATTTATTTCAACATTTTATTGGGACTTTTGAGGTACATTATATTTGCCTATGGAAAACTTGCCTTAGTCAGTATTCTATTCAACAAGCAACTCACTTTAGAGTATAGAAAATTCATTTACTGCTCCCCAATGTAGATGTTTTCTGATTCATCAGAATCCTGCCTAGGTAGCTTTTCAAGGTTTCCTGCTTTTCTAAGTTTTCCTTGCGTAAAGTTCTCGCAAACAAGCAGCATTTGAGAAAGTGATGCAATGTGAGCTAATTCAGTCAAGAATTCACCCAGAACAATTTGTTTCAGAAATGTAACCTTAGGATCATCTTAGCATGCTTCCTTATTAATCACATCTTGTTTTACATTGTACTTTGGGACTTTTAGGGGTGCTGAAAGGAAAGTGCTGAAAAGAGGGAAAACATTTCAATCCAGAAGAGATCATCTGATGGAGGGTCCATCCGTTAGCAACCTTGTCCCACCCACTTTCTCCTACTATTCTTTGCCATTCTCACACCGTCTGGTTGAAAAACAAAGCAAACACCTCTTCTCAAAAGCATTAGGGCAGATAAGCAGGCACAGGCTGCTCAGAGGACACAGCGTGATCCCTCAGCTCTGCTTTATTGCAATCATTAAACCATTAACAATGAAATTATATGAGAGGTAAAATGCCATTCCTACGTGTCACAGGTGTCATTTTCTCTAGGTTCATAAAGCAGACTAACATTTTGGTTTCTGGCATATATCCAGAAACGCCCAGAAACCACTGGTAACAGTAACAACAACAAAAAGCCTTATTGAAATAAAACAGAAGACAGTTTTTATGTTCTACACTAAATGTCACTGAATGGTGTGCATCAGAATACAAAAGAAAATAAAGGAGAAGCCAAACTTTCTTAAAAGTCATAAAAGTGGGTCTCAAGTGCTTATTTTCCTAAAGAAGAGAAAGAACTGCAAAGCCTGTCAAAAACAATAAAATGATTGAGAAGATGATCTCGTAGACTTGTTGGTTTAAAAAGCTGGGCACGAGTAAGAAAAAAAAAGTAAAAGGAGTATGGGGATTGATTATTGGAGACAGGGATCCACTTCCGGGGGGTGAATTGTGGAGATAGTTATTCCAGGCAAGAGGGCCTCCTCCCATTCTGAAAAGACCAGTTATATCACAGCATGAAGCATTTTCACCAAGGTGGCCAATAGCATCTTGGAAATCAATCCACTCTTTCTTTGTCCTCCACTGTGCTCCATTTCTAGCTCAGTTTTTGGTTTTTTTTTTTTTAGACTTTATTTATTTGAAAGAGAGAAAGCAAGAGAGAGCACAAGCAGGGTGAGGGGCAGGGGGAGAAGCAGACTCCCTGCTGAGGGAGCCTAATGTGGGGCTCGATCCTGGGACTCCAGATCATGACCTGAGCTGAAGGCAGAGGCTTAACCGACTGAGCCACCCAGGCGCCCCTCTAGCTCAGTTTTCTAATATAATCCATCTGGGCAGACCTTCAGGTTCAGCACGGAACAATTAGATATTCCCTCCCCTCTTCAACTCACATTTGATTTTCCCAGCAATTCCAAGAGACAATTCTTAGCATCCATGTTTTACTAATACACGGACTGCCATTAAAACAGAATAAATCACTTCTCTAATGTCTCAGAGCCAAAAATGTTGTAGACTGATATTCTAATGGGCTTTAAAGTCCTCACGTTCTTTATATTATTACAACCTTTGTCCTTCTGCTAAGCAGGGCATTTTTTTTTTTTAAGCAACAAGACCCCAACTCAGTATTTGGGGTTTAACAGAAGACACAAGTCAAGTGAACCAACCAACAAAAGGGTAATACATCCTATCACCTCAAGAGGATGGGCAGCTGTAGGCTCCTCTCAGGTTCAACTGGTTCCAAAAACTTGGTTGTCGCCTTCAGATCTCTCTTTATATATTCATTTTCATCTCTGTTGTTATACATAACATCTCCATCTCTCTCCACCTCTCTGTATGCTGTCCTGCAATCTCTTCTACTGAGATTATGGAGACCATTTATTCTACTGAAGAGCCATTACTTTCTCCACAAAGTAGGAGTTACTACTATCAGTAGTTCTAAAATTATCTTAAGAAGCTTCAGAGTACAGGGAGCTCTTCACTTTTCATTACATATCAATACCAGGGAATAATTTGCCCAACCTCTGTCAAGGGCCCATCTTTCAGTCCAATCATTAAGACTAGGGGATATGTGGCCTTTTCTATGTTGATAGTAGTGGGTTTCAGTGAGTTTCAAGAGGCTGGGGGAAGGCAGAGTGGCTTCCACTGTAAGAGAAAGGCAAGTTGAGAGGGCAGAAAAGGATAGTTGTTCTTCAGCCCTTAATTTTAATTCAATCATCAGAGCTAAAGACAGAATTCATGTTTTTAAAACAGTATTAGTAGAGGGGCGCCTGGGTGGTTCTGTAGGTTAAGTGTCCAACTCTTGGCTTCAAGTCAGGTCATGATCTCAGGGTGCTGGGATGGAGCCCCGCGTCAGGCTCCATGCTCAGCAAGGAGTCTGCTTGAGATTCTCTCCCTCTCCCCCTCCCCCTCCTCCTGCTTGCTAGTGCGCACGCTCTCTCTCTAAAATAAATAAATAAATAAATCTTAAAAAAAAAAAGTACTAGTAGATATGGCTTCCTAAGCCCAACAGACTGTTTTCATTTTATCCTGGTACTATCAAATTGATAGCAATTATGTAGAAAATACAGCAAAGAAATGTATTGAATAGCATCCTACTTGGAAAAAACTCTTTTGCTGAGACTCTAAGTAGAAAATCTTTTCAGCCTGGGTTCTAGCTCTTCCTTTACATTCCATAACCTGTGTCTAGAATGTAAATGTATTTATCAAAGTAGAAATTCCACCTATAAAAAGGGAACATTTAAGAGACAGAGTGGGAATGGGTGAATGGAGAAGGGTATGCCTTTCCACTTATAGGGGTTTGAGTAATGATTGTATTTGCCATTTTTCTTTCTCATCATCCCATTCACCCCACAGTTCCCACTGTACCCTCTCTCCTTTTTCCTGTCTCTGAATATTTTTTTCTCCTGCTCATCAAATGTTCATCTCTCATTTTCTTCCTTCTGTGACATCTGAAGAGCTTTAATATCTCATGTGCTTTATCCCGACTAAGAACAAATTAAGAATAGTCTATGTCATTATGGATGACACAGTAGACATTTGTTGGAATGAACATTTTAGATTCTAAGAGAAATACTTATAGTTATCTGACTTCTTAGAGGGAACAAAAATGTATACTGAAGAACTTATAAAGAATACTGATTTGTTTTATTTTATTACTTAATGCCTTCCATACTGAAAATGGCTCATTCAAAAGAAGGGAAAAATGCAGAGCAAAATAACTTTGGAAGCCAGCAAAAGTTTGCAAACTATATGAGAAAAGCAAGGTTAGTGTTTTATTAAAGAATAGGACTAAGAAGTTAATATTCATGTCTCCTTTGTAATAATCTCATGTGCTTATGAATCACCATCCCTATACAAAAATCAGATATATCATATTTAACATAAAATGGGAACCAGAAAATTGTATAATAAGAGAAATATAATTTTATAACAAGGAAATTGGTATCATTTAATTGTTTGCTAGGTTGCATGGATTATTCTATGGAGCCAATATGTCGCTCTTAAAACATTTATAAAAGTCATTAGATGGTAGTGGGAGAAGCAGGGATGGAGGAAGCCACTTACAATTGTCCCAATGAGCATAATTTATTTCTCTCATTTTCCTTGTTTTTATTTAAAATAAATTCTGGTTGATATGATCAGAGGAATCCACCTGGACTGTGGAATGGCTTTCTGTATCTCAGCAATTCCCACATTTCTTTTGTATTAATTAGACTTGTGATCTAGTATTTCATACCAGCAGCTAACCAACATCACCTATTCATTGCTAGTTTTGGTCACATGGCCCTTCCACTCACCCTTTGCCAGCTGATTTTTCTCCGTTTTGGAGCATTGGCTTCTGAACTAGCTAGTTTTATTAAATGATCTTAGGAAACTCATTTCTTTCTGTTCCTCCCCTGTAAAACCTAGAGATAGAGTTAAACGTCTTAGGGCTTTTCCTACCTGATTGTAATTCAGTCATCAATATCACCCTTTGTGCCAGTATGGAAATATGGTGTCCCGACACAGAGGTGCTTAACTTTAAAATTTTCTCCACAGCACCATCTATAGGCCGATTGTGTGGGTTCTCATGCCAGGCCATCCCACTGTTTTCTTTCAGTGCTAGTTAACTAGAAGAAATCTGATTTGTTTGCCATTAACATTTTTTTTCATTTTCAACCTTGAAAACTAATGACTAATTGGCCTCAATAATAATGACATGAACTGAACTTAACTGACAAAACTGAGACTATCACTCAAGAACTATCTTGCAAGAGTGAGATACACAAAAGTGTATATAGCCCAAATAGCGTCCCTTTATAAACAGTGCCAAAGAACTTGAAAATAAAATAATTTATTTGTTGAATCCAAATAAGTTTAATCCTTACAGCTGAATTCATTTGCTCTTGACCAGTTTTTTTGCCTTTTGGGATATAATTTGTGTTAAATGATTAAGCAGTCATCTCTCTTTTCCTGGTATTACTTTCAATTCACAGCACTGTTCTTTACCAGTTCCTACTTGCAAGAACATTTTAACATTTAATGTGAAAAATAAAAATGAATGAATGAAGGGGGGGGATTCGGAGGGGGAGACGAACCACGAGAGACTATGGACTCTGAGAAACAAACTGAGGGTTCTAGAGGGGAGGGGGTGGGGGGGGTGGGTTAGCCTGGTGATGGGTATTAAGGAGGGCACGTTCTGCATGGAGCATTGGGTGTTATGCACAAACAATGAATCATGGAACACTGCACCAAAAACTAATGATGTAATGTATGGTGATTAACATAACATAATAAAAAATTAAAAAAATATATTTTCATATCTATATTCCATAATCTGACTCAGTACACACACACACACACACATTTCCAAAGAATTCCTCAAAAACAGCAATTCTAGTGCAGGAAAAGTCAATTGAAAGCATGATGTATAACATTTTAACAAATCTTAAATAGCAAATGCATTTTCAGAGTGTTTATTTTTGTATTTTAATTTATTTGTGAAAAGGCAGCTCAGAGCTAGGAAAGTGTGAAGTTTCAGGTCACACTGGGAAGAGACACCACCCAAAGTCATCAGAACTGAAGAAGGAGATTCTGGCATTTGGTTCACGGGTTACATGCCCTGTGCAAAGTCGCTGATAACAGAGTGATCGTGCTACACTGCTGTTACGCTAGATGCTGAAGTCACATTGACATCTGATTATTCTAGCTGGAGCTGCCGAGCTGTGTTGCTTTAGCCTTACCTTTCCTAACTGCTGTCATGACCTTATGAACCACACGTTCTCTGCATGAGGAACAGAGGGTTCCATGTATGCATACTATCTTCTGTTCATTTCACAGCTTTATAGCCTCGATCTCTACAGAAGCTAGTATTCTTTTAATCACCCACTCTCTTCCATCACATGATTCATTAAATGGATGTTTCTGAATCTTTCTCTACCATAGGTCCTTGAGTACAAATCTTATGCCTCCTTTTTCTTTCATGAATAGGAATGAAGTAGGAACACTATAAAAGGTACTACGTCTAAAAAATAAGCTTTGTCGTTTATATAGACATTTTATTACAAAAGCCTTTGGAGTTGTTCTACTTACACAAGCCGAACAACCTTGAAATAAAGGCTGGTATGGTAAAAATCCAGGCACTTAAATAAGATATCAAATTATTTCAATGTAAGATAAATAGATATATTAGTTCTATATATTTTGTAAGAATGTTTCACCTACATAATCAAAATGTTGTGACATTATCCTGCAAAATGCTGTTACTTGCCAGTTGTAGATGAGAAACTTAAGGTTTGTCAAGTTTAGCCAAGACCACTCAGGTTTACCACATGTGGCGTAAAACAAACTGTGTTTATGCCACTTAGCTTTATAGAAATATTAAGGCCTTATTATTTTTACAAATATATTGTGCAGCTATAGAATAGGTACTTAAATTCCTTAGAAAATAAGCTATTTTCCTAAAGCTTAAAACATTTCAACAATAAAAATAATCATTACATGCTGATGCATACTTTGTAGATAGCATTAAATTCATCTGGGGTAAGACACAGCTTTTCCTTTGGGCGAAAACTAATGTTTTTAGCTATTCACACACATGTTCCCCCCTCTTGCAAACAAAACCAGTAAAGCCCTATCTTTGAATACATGCAGACCAAGTTTATATTTTCTCATCAAAGGAAAAGATACTCTGAAAGAAACAAGCCAAAAAACAGCCACATAACATTTCTCTTTCTAGAGAAGCTGAGGTGCTTTATTACATTTTGCTGTATCAAAAATGTACGTCTCAACAATGAGCACTTCCCGGCGGGCACCGGGCTGTGACATGACTTGGCAGATGCCACATTTACAATAGCCAACTGGAATTCGACTCAAGGGACCTCTGGCAGAAAAGTGACAACAGTGATATGAAATCACTGTTACGTGGTCAAATAATAATGAAATGCAGCAATTCGATGAGAAGTGAGAATGTTTTTGTCTATTACATCTTTTAAAGACTTTCAGGGAGCTTGACTCACTAGGCGGGGTAAAGTATTTCTAAGATGCCTAGAGGTCAAGTCTTTCCTTCCTTCTCCCCTCCCTCCCCCCATTCCCTCTTTTCTTTACGTTTCTCCCTCCCCATCTCTCTCTCTCTCTCTCTCCTTCTTCTTCTTCTCTCTCTCTCCTATTCCCCTCTCCCTTAGCAGGAGCTAATAACTTCTGTATTTTCTCCCAAATGAAATATGAAGACTGGTGCAATCAGAAAAACTGAAACCACAAGAAAACAGTTACTTTGGCACTGAATATCATTTTCAGCACAACTACATGTACTATGTAATTCAACTGAATCTGTTTCAGTTGCAGGTGTATCCTTTAATCTATGACTCAGAAAAGAAATAACCCCTTTCAGAGTCTTTAAGTAGCTTTTCATACTATGTAGTTGGTGGGATTGGGAATTTTCTTAATGGCCTCATTTTGATTAATGAAATAAAAAATAATATCTAGGAAATGCAAATTAATCTTAGACAACCCCAATCAATGCAGATCATGGATGCCATAGAGCTCACTGGTTAAAGAGTCATCAGCAAAAAAATGAACACAGAGAAACACAAAACAAATAGTAGCAATTATTTCTAGGAATATGTGTTCATGAACATTGTAAATTAGGCTTATGTTATTAAAAAACATTACATGTTTTTGTTTTGTAGGAATCAGCAGTACACATGATGATTTGTAAAAAATGAAAAAAAGTTTTCTAATGCTATGTGAATGAATTCTTGAGATAAACCTTCCAGGGACAGCTTTGCACCAGGGTGCAAAGGGGCAGTATACATCTCTCAGAACTTAAATGAAAATGGAAATAAGGTTTTCTATAAAACTGCTAGATTTTTCAAATAATGTTTCTAATAATGACTAGGAAATTTGTTTTGAAATTACAGATGAATTTAATGGCTTCATGAAATATGAGAACAGAAATAAGCAATATTTCTAAACATTTTTATTTCATATCATATGATTTTAAATATATTGACAGGTAAATTCAAAAGCTAAATAGAAGTAGACATTTTTCAATTTTATCTACATGTTTAATATTCTAACTGACCAAAGCAATTTTTTCATATTTATTAAGGAGAAAAATAGCATTTTACCTTGTACTTAGGATTGCCATATATTTGGATCTCTGAATATATTCTATAATATGTATTTTTAAACTTTTTTCTCAAATAAGTTTGTGGACTGAGAATCATACCTGTTAAAGTCAAAATTACTATTCTTTCATAAATAAAAATTCATATTTAAAAACAACTAGTTAAAATTCCCAAGCTGATACAATTAGTGGTATTTGAATTCAGGTCTACTGGTTTCAATGCACATGTAAAATTTATATACGTCATGTTACCTCTTTGAAAAATTTAAATCTACTGAGGTGGTAATACTTTTTACACATGACAAAGTATGAACTCTGTAAGTACCAAATGAATGGAACATGCTAAGCATACTGAGGGGACATTCAGAAGAAAAAGAAATTGTTTTAGATTGGGATTGTCAACAAAGAAGTGAGATGCCAACCATCCTGATTTGCCTAGGACTGAGGAGTTTCTAAGGATGCAGGACATTCAGGGCTAAACCCAAGAATGTCTATGGAAAACTGGGATGAGCTGATGACTCTACAAAGAGGAGGAATCATACAGGGTCATGAGTAACTCGACAAAAGAAATGTGTGCTCCTTCAATATGAAAGAATAGAGAAGTCTATGGCATGATTGGACAATTAAGAAAAGGATGTACTTCTTTGATGGCATATATACTTGTCAAAGAGGAATTCTATTGCTTTTGGATCTGAAAGAATTAAACAAATAGGGTGATCCAGATTCCATCATGGGAAGCAGGTTTGATAGACACACTTATTACCAGGCCAGATGTCAGGGCTAGCTTCAGTAACAAATCTTTGGCAATTGCTTTTGAGCACCATGAACAATTAAACTCCATATATTTATCACATGTTACAGAGAAATATTTGTGTCCTTTCATATGTAAAATTGATTATGCTTTCACTGGTTTTCTTCCCTTAATGATGATTTACACTCCCATGAAAACTATAGTTTTAGGGCTTACATATTATGCTGTGCATTGTTCTTTTCAAAGCTCTTTTTTTTTTTTAAGATTTTATTTATTTGACAGAGAGATACACAGCGAGAGAGGGAACACAAGCAGGGGGAGCGGGAGAGGGAGAAGCAGGCTCCCCACAGAGCAGGGAGCCCAATGCAGGGCTGGATCCCAGGACCCTGGGATCATGACCTGAGCCAAAGGCAGACGCTTAACCAACTGAACCACCCAGGGGCCTGCTTTTTGAAGCTCTTAAAGAACGTTTCCTGTGTAGAAAAGAAGGGATAAAATTAAGTACATTTATTGAACTCTTACTTTGTGCCTTACAAATACCACCACATGTAATGGTCATAAAAACTGTAGAAAGAAAATACTATTATTATGTCCATTTACCAAATGAAGAACCAAAGTCACAGAATGGTTATGTTATTCTGGTCCAAGGTCACTTTGTAAGAAAAGAGTACGGGCAGGATTTGAATCCAGGTATTCTGACTCTAGAGCCTATGCATTTAGGCATCCTATAATAATAAGGACTTGAAAAGAAAATGAAATAACTTAAAAATGTACATCACAAAGAACACATAAAAGGTAAGATATCCAAGTTTCTTACTTCTAAGACAAATATATATCTGTGTGTTGAAACCTCAAAGTTATTTTTTTTTTTTTTGAAGTTAAGAACTTGATGCTCTTTCCATGACATAATTTCCCTGGTCCCGTTTCCCTCACAGTGGGAGCCAGCTTTTCCAGCATATTTGGAGGGATAGATAATCCAGGCAATCCAGGACTGAATTGCTCTTGTAGCTCTGAGTTCCTTGAATTGGTTCTTTTTTCTGCTTAAATTCACTGATAAATTGCAAACCTCTGCTCTACTTTGTTCTGTCCTGATACATTGTGAGAATTTTATCAAAATAAGCCTTACCTTTCTTGAGTAGACTACATTTTTATTAACATTTCAGGAAACAGCTTCATGCTCTGTAAAAAAAAATCAGAATAGTGAACATAATTCTATGTAAAGTAAAAAATAAAGAAACATGTGACCCTTATAATGGTAGTACTGCAAGCAATTTATATTTATTAATTTACATTTATTTACAGATGTGGAGAAGGTACTCCTCCCATTTTAGAAATAAACTGAGGTAGAGAAGTTAGGCAGTCTGCCCAAAGTCATACAACCAGTAAATGGCAGAACTTGACTTCTAACCTTGGCAGTTGGGCTGTAGGATGTTTGTCCTTGCCCACTGCACAGTATTGCCCAGGTCACCTACTTCTAAAAGTCATTTGATGTGTTGATGTATCCTTATTTTTTTAAAGACTTTATTTAAAGAGAGGGAGGGAGCAGGAGGGGCAGAGGGAGAGGGACAAGCAGACGCCCCTATGAGCAAGGAGCCCCACATGGGGCTCTCGGAGGGGGGTGCTCCATGGAGCACTCTTTCCCAGGACCCTGAGATCATGACCTGAGCTGAAGGCAGACTTTTAATTGACTGAGCCACCCAGGCCCCCCAGCTGATGTATTCTTAATGACTGACTAGAAACTAAAGGCTGATCACTCAGCAGTAGTTGGGTTCCTCCTGTGAGTTAAGCACAAGCCATAGCCTCAATATTATTTCCTGACCTATTATTTTCCTGGATATTGTAATGTAGAGGTAGATAAGAGTCATTCCATTTAACATACACTTCATTTTCTCAGAAACTTATAATCCTTATTAAAAAAAAACACAGTGAAAACCCAGATAAATCAAGACAAACAATTGTTAAGGAGACTGTCTCTACCCAATACCTTTATGCTCTTTCCCCCCCTTTTTCAAGAATAGTCTGATTTTTAAAGATTAGGTAAAATGTTCTGGCTTGCAATAGCATCTGGCTAGCAGCCCTTTTACAACTTCTCTTAACATTCAGCAAATTCATGTTTCAGAACCGAGATTTTATAACAATGTTGATATTATGTAGGACTAACTGTTGCTCTATCACCAGAATGTGAAAGGGTTTCTACTAAATTAAAAAATAAGGGGCGCCTGGGTGGCTCAGTCAGTGAAACATCCGACTCTTGATTTCATGATCTCAGGGTCGTAAGATCAAGCCCTGTGTCAGGGTCCATGCTTAGTGGGGAGTCGGCTTGAGTTTCTCTCTCTCTCTCACCCTTTCCTTCTGCCCTTCCCCTGCTCTTACAGGTGTTCTGTTTTTCTCTCTCTCTCAAAAATAAATAAATCTTTAAAAAATAGTAACACATGGATAATGCAACAAAATTGGTGTCCCACTAGTGCTCTGCTTAAGGAATTGTGTAAACCTGTCCTCCTGGAGGTAAGGAAGCCCTTTAGTCACTTCTCATTATCTGCTTCCTTTTTCAAGATTAGTACGCATTTGTATATTAGTGTACATTTATTCTATTAGGGAAGTGTCTTCTGCTATTCCACCACTTGTTTCCTGGGGCAGCCAAAATGTCTCTCTCGTTTCCTTCTGTGGTACTTAACTTCCATTCTAGATCAAGGAAGCCTGCAACATCCAGAACATAATTAAGAAGGCGTTTGTGGAAGAGTAGTTAAAAGAGGTGAACTGCATGCCGTGAAATGTTTCCAGGTCAGAGTGCTGAACAGAAGTGCTGGGATAGCTGTGTGTATTTGGGCTCAGAGTCCGCCATTTACCACATGCGATGGAGCACCAGGCTGGGGGTAGGAGGGTAAATGATTATTCCAGAGCCTCATTCAGTGATGGGTACCGATAATGTTGGCGGCATGCAGTTAATATTTATTGGGCATGTATATGAGCTTATCCCTATCACAAGCACTTTATAGTACTATCATATAGTACTATAATATCTATAGTATTACAATATAGTACTATCGTATCAGCCTCATAATAATGGTTCTCACTAGCTGTACTCAACTAGACATTAGAAACAGATGGAGGTGCTGCCCAACACCAGCCAGCCAGATGTGGGACTTAGTAATTCACCAACTCCCAAAAAGATAGGTAATGAGAAAAACGGCAGTTTGGGGTTAATTCATAAAAATAGAGGTGTCGATAGAGCAGAAAGATAGGGGATGCCTGGGTGGCTCAGTCAGTTAAGTATCTGCCTTCTGCTCAGGTCATGATCCTGGGGTCCTGGGATGGAGCCCGGCAGCTGGCTCCCTGCTCAGTGGGGAGTCTGCTTCTCCTTCTGCCCACCCCTCCTGGTGCTCTCTCTCTCTTTCTTGCTCTTTTTCTCTCAAATAAAGAAATAAAATCTTTAAAAATAAATAAATTAATTAAAAATAAATTTAAAAAAATAACAGAATAGATAGCTCAGAAAAAGGCATTGGCAAAAGAATTTGGTTTCTAATAAAAGTGATGTTATCAATCAGTGTAGAAAGAAAGTATTAATTCATGATTTGCTGGCTATAATAAATAGTCTGGTTCCCTATTTTATAAAAGAGAAACAGATCCTCGCTAAATAATGCATGCAAAAAATAATACCCATGTGTGTTAGAATTAAATTAGACAAAACTACATATTGCATACCCTGTATTGACCACTGCTGTAGGTGCTTTCCATAAACAAAGTGCTCTGGTCCTCAAACAAGCCTATGAGGTAGGAATGATTATTTCACTCCCACAAAAAGAAAAGATAGAGGTTAAGTAACATTGTCCAAGGTCACACAGCTTGTAAGTGTTCCAACAGCCATCTCAGACTCAACATATCCACAAGCAAATTCCTAATTCTCCCCTTAAAAACATATCCCATCCTCTATCATCTCCTGCTCAGAACATTATTTATTCAGAGTCATCTAGTTACTCAAGCCAAAAATCTCATGGCCATCCTTAACTCTTCTTACATCCTACACTGTGGAAAATTCTGCCAGATCTAAGTTGGTCCACACCGTATTTCCTGGTTTGTTTTATTGACCTAAATGGTCTCCTTGCCTTCACCCTTGCATTGCCACAGTCTATTCTCAATGAAGCAACGAGAATAATCATTTTTTTTAAAGATTTTATTTATTTATTTGACAGAGAGAGAGACAGTGAGAGAGGGAACACAAGCAGGGGAGTGGGAGAGGGAGAAGCAGGCTTCCCACTGAGCAGGGAGCCCGATGCAGGGCTCGATCCCAGGACCCTGGGATCATGACCTGAGCCGAGGGCAGACTGAGCCACCCAGGTGCTTACTTAACGACTGAGCCACCCAGGTGCCCCTAGAATAATCATTTAAAACATAGATCACATTATTCCTCCACCTGGAACAGTTCCTCCAATTAATCCTCATACCCATAACTTAACCTTCAGGTCTTTGCCCAAATGCCTCCCTATTACTGAAAAGTATCCTGACAACTTGTTTAAAATTGCAACCCACACACCTCGCTGTCTGCTCCCACTAGCACTTCTAATCTCCATACCCTGTCCTTTGAATCACACTTGAATATTGCATATAATTTACTTATTTAATATGTTTACTATGTTTGGTTTGTCTTCCCTAAACTATAAGTTATACAAGGACAGGATCTCATCTGTTTCATTCTTAGATGTATACTAAGCACCTAGCACAGTGCTTCACACTTAATATAGACTCCATAAATGTTTGTGAATGAATGTTAAGACTGGGATGTCAAACATAGGCAGCATGACCCTATGGAGTTCATAAAATTAATAGCTAAGCAGTTCTATAAGAAATGAAATTATTAAAACAAATGCTCAAGAAATCGGTGAACATAAGAGGGGAAAAGGCTCTAGTAATATTAAAATACTAAAATAAGCTATTCAGGGAAAATGTGATAGTTTAAAGCATGTGAGAATTAAATCTTTTTTAAAACAAATAACATTACCCAACATTTTAACAATACATAAAAAATGAGCAATATCCACTATAAATATAAGTAATTAATGCTCTTATTGTATTAAGAACTATTACAAATCAAATGGGGAAATAGCACTAAAACCCCTATAAATATTGGAAAAGTATATAAACTCACAAGAAAAGAAACAAATAGCAAAGCATAAAAAAGTATGTAAAGGTCATATTTTTTAATAATACAACCCATTACATGAGATGCCATTCTTCAAAAATAGCGAGTTGACAAAAATATAGACGGAAATGAGGGAAAAGAAGATTATGTATGCCCTGTTTAATGAGGGCTCCATAAAACCTATGTAATATGTATCATGGGCTTTAAAATATTCCTGCATTTTGGTGTAGTGGTTCTATTTCTAAGAATCTATTCTGAGGACAAAATCCGATTGTACAAACAAGTCTTTCAAGGAAGTCTTACACTAGGGAATAATACTATAAAAACAAACCACATTTGCAAGACTTGAGAATACTTAAGTATTTCATAGAAATGTATAGTGAATTATTAAAATAAATGTTTAAAAAGAAAACTTAGGGACGCCTGGGTGGCTCAGTCGGTTAAGCTTCTGCCTTCAGCTCAGGTCATGATCCCAGGGTCCTGGGATCGAGTCCCACATCGGGCTCCCTGCTCCGCGGGGAGCCTGCTTCTCCCTCTACCTCTGCCTCTCTCTCTCTCTCATGAATAAATAAATAAAATCTTTAAAAAAAAAAAAGAAAACTTAGTAACTTAGACAATACTAACATTTTTTAAAAGGCAGGTAAAAAGCTGTGTTGATAGCATGATCCATGTGGATTAGATCGAAGCCTAGTTACAACTGATGGCGAATCCGGGAAAACTTGGAGCAGGAACCACTGTCTATCTACAAGGCAAGTTGAGCGACCTCAAGCCCTTTAGTGAGGGATTTTGGGTGATGCCTTGTGCAGGATAAGGGAAAGTCCTGGTAGTACAGATAGAAGGCAGGTCACATGGGCTTCAAAGACAATGCCCACCTTTTCCCCAGATTTGCCTAAGAAAAAGCCATTGTCATGTATCTGAGGATAGCATACATTATATACAGATATACAGAGTATTACCACCACATAAAATAATGACTGTGATACATGTACAGAACAACCATTTTCCAAATACCTGTCTGTGATTGCCTCCAAGTCTGAGATACAGCTGCTTTGGAAGAAAGTGCTTCACACACTACATATCAGCTCCTAAGTGGAAGTATCATTTCAGAAATTAAGTTGAAAGTTGAGTTCCTAATACAACTGGAATTCCAGCTCCACGATATACTTAAGCTGTGAATTGGCATTGCAGAGAATTGTTTTACTGCTATTATGTCTTGGGTCACTTGTCTCTTGCTAATTTCAAAACAAGAGTGCTTTCTTGTTTTTCTAACTAAAGTACTAAAAAGAAATTTCCAGTAAATATATAACATTTTCTCATAAATTTCTTTGGCGTCAACGAATTGCATTTTCAGAGAATTGCATTTGCATGTTTATGGAATGATGCCAAATTTGTATTTTAAAAATGTAAACAAAAACCACAAACAAACCTTCCTCCTTCTACTCCTGATGACCTTAGTATACAGAGTTCACTGTGTTGTTTAAATAGATTTCAAAGAATTTTCCTGTAATTGCTCTTCATTTTAGTAGGTGGCATGAGGTTAGCAATCAATAATCACCTGAAACTGTTGAAAACAGGCTCCAGGATCAATAGAACATTCTTCTTCCCATGGAAACACAGCTCACTCAGATGGCTGTCCTCACTGTTCCTTTCTGTTTTGTATTTATTGTAGATTCACGGGCACATTTCTTATGGAAAAAACAACTTAAGGAAATAGACAAAATGTCTCTCACCAACCTCATGACAGGGATGGAATTTTGTTACAGAAAACATATCCTTAGAGAGGTAGGAGGAGGTATACAATTTGGTACAGATGCTAAGATTGCAAAGTAAAGTTCTTAATTTCTAATCAATAGCTATGTGTTGTCACTGGTCCACTTTCTTTTAAATGTATTTTAAAATATATTATAAAGACATATACTTATCTCGGTAAGTGTAATTCTACTAGGGGTTTATTTTTAAAGACACACTGACACAGAATATGCAAAATTTTGTTTATCTGGCTGAGACAAAAGATTACATCAATAATTGTTAGCTTCATTTTTATTTTCTTAGGCATTAAACATTTCAGTTACTGATGATGAATAGGAAGATGAATTATTCCCTGAAAAAATATAAAAAAATTTACAGTTGTATTGCATAAAACAGATTTTCATATATATCCCCCCTTGTTAAATAGAAAGCAGACTTGTGTTTATTACAAAGTTCATTACCATGTCTACAGATAGATGTGTTCTTGCATATTTTATAAAATATGGCTTCATCACTTAACATTAAGAAAACTAAACAAAACATTTAAAGATGTCAATGTATTTTTGTGGTTAAGAGTAAAAAGAGATTCAGGAAAGAAGGGACTCCTTTTGTTGTTCTTGCCTTTGTTTTCTGGAGAGCTAGTATAGGAACCAGTTCAGTATTTTGGAAGGGATGATCTAGAGGTAGTGCTCCTAAAAATTTAGAACCCCTGTCAAGGCTGAGCTTGACATAAACACAGGAGATGAGTAGTAAACTAGAGAGAAAGAGAAATTTAGAAATAAGAAAAGTGATTTAAAAGAAAAAAAAGCGGCATGCACATAACACACGTGGGTGAACTCTAGCGATATTCTCTTTACTCCTGTAAATATTCCAAAAAAAAAACCCTCAACTCATGTGAACTAAAGAGGAAAGGAAAAAAAAAATGGAAAAAAAAAAGAAAAAAAAAAAACCCACCAAACCCAAGAAGGAAATTTAATTTTGCGCTTTGGAGTCTGCGTGTGAGTGCCGGCTTGCCGCCTACCCTTGGCTCCCTTGGGGAATGTTCCTTGGGAAGAAACTGGTGTTGCTCTCAGTCCGCTCAGCACTGATTCCCAGAAGGTGTAACATCGCGTGGCTGGGACGGGAAGAAAGGGTTGCCACTCATCTGTTGCACAGCCCGAAGCTAGAGCAGGCAGCTGCTGAGCCGCCGTCTGCGACCCACCGCTCACCCCCGGGCTTTTGGAAAGTAAAGGAAATCAAGTAGAAACCGCGGGTCTCAAGCGGATAATCCTTAGCTAAGATTCCGCATGGACGCCACTCTTTATTTTACAAATGGACTCTCAAGTCATGGGGCCGTGACCAACCAAGGCTCCGTGAGTCACAAGCTGGGAACCACCACGTCGCATTCACAGCAAGTAAGTTACTGCCAACTTTACCAATATATGTCATTTGCTCTCAGCACTTCAGTCTTATTTTAGTGTGTGAACTCCAAAGAGATTGGCCAAGAGATAACTTTCATCCTGAGATCTCAGGACGCTGATGCGAGCATCACACACACTCACACGCACGCGCGCGCGCGCACACACACTCCCACACACACTCTTTCCCCACCTGAAGCCACCGAACCTCGCGCTCCTAGGCTGGTGCGTGTTTGGGGTTTTATTTAATATTTGGAAACTTACTGAGTTCCTATGCTTGTTGGAAAGACCGAGCTGGGTGGGGGTGGATGGAACCCTGTGCCTCATCATTTATTCATCGCGACTGTCTCAATTGTTGACACTAGGGGCAAGCCGCATACTCCGGCTCTTGCAGGGGAAGTCTGACACCTTGAGGACGGGAGAGGGGGTGCCGGGAGCCCGGAG
Source organism: Mirounga leonina (assembly GCF_011800145.1). Classification (NCBI taxonomy): domain Eukaryota; kingdom Metazoa; phylum Chordata; class Mammalia; order Carnivora; family Phocidae; genus Mirounga; species Mirounga leonina. Next base: position 64,082,960 of record NW_023270316.1, read on the forward strand.
GAGCCGGAGTGGGAGCAGCTTTGAGAGTTCCCGGGTCGGGGGTGGGAGTGGGGGTTACTTTTTTCAAGTCGGGCGACCTGCCGCCTGCGTGCTTGTTGACTGGTTTGGGAGCAGAACGTTCAGAAGCCGGGTGCTGGCGCGCACTGAAGTCTGACATCTCTGCGGAGCCCGCCCGAAGACCGGAGGTGTGTCTGGCCGGCACCCAGGACCACACGGTGGGTTCTGGCCACTGACTTGGCTGGCCGACGGTGAGCCCGTCTGCGCAACTGGCTGACCTCAAGGAGTTGGCCCAGGGAGGCGGCGGCTGTTTGCGGGCAGCGGGGCCGGGAAGCCAGGTCAACGCCCGCCCGCGCGCGGGTCCCCTCCACGGCCACGCAGAGCAGGGCGTGGGACGCGCTTCTTCACCGGCCGTCCCTACCCAGCAGGGTCTGTGCGGACCGTGGGTCAGGCAGCCGCCCGGGACGGAGGGCGGGGTATCTTCCTCTCAGCTCATCCGCTGTCAGCCGTGGGAACGCTAACTTTATCCCGAGGGATCTGTGGGGGCGGGGGTGGGCGAAGTTCTCCTCCCCGCGAGCTCACCTCCCTCTCCGGGGCTGCCCCTCCCCCGCCTCCCATGGCACCGCTCTCAGAGCATCCTCACTCCGCCCAGTTCGGTGCCAGCTGCGTGGGCTCTAGCTTCATGCGTTTTCCTTGGAATGCTCCAAAACTCGGCAGCGACTAAGGAAATCCCGTTGGAATTTGCCGGGCGTGCTCTCCCCGGGCACAGCACCCGGGCCGCATGTCCTTGGATCGATCGCTCTTCAGCCAGAAGATTGCCAACTTTGCAGGTAAAGAGGGTGTCGCCTCAGAGCTCCATTTGACCGGAGCTGCACCGCGCCTCCTTTCTGGGATCTCGGTTAAGTTTCTCAAGCTGCCTGGGAAGCCGGCTCCCTCTTGGGAAGCGGACATCCCTGGGGGGTTACGAGTTCAAAAGGCTCCGGCTGCATGGTTTCTCTTTAAGGCTCCAGACCGGATTTGTGAAGCTTTCTGTGGTTGACCTGGGCTGAGCGGGAGTTTGGGGATGCTTCTCAGCCTCTCACTGCACCCAGCTTTAAAGCAGGGGAGAAGGCGAGGAGTGAACCCCTGATGTGACTTATATGGTAAACAAAGCAGCTGCAGCCACGCCACGGTGCTGGGGAGGAAGGCTGTTTTAGCCTTTTATGCATTTGGGGAAAATGGAGATCTTGGTGGCCCCTGGGCGTATATGAGTGAGCCCTAGACTCGCTGGCTCCTAAACTGGGGGAATGAAGAAAGGAAAGTGATCAATGTCCTGTCGATCGATTACACTCTGCGTCATTTTCATTCTCTATCAAGAAACAGAAACACTTTTATCCGTGTTGCTGGACCAACGCTAGGGATTCCTAGTTCGCTTGGCAACTGAAATTCCAATTAAGCCAATAGACCCTGTTTGCTACTTGGGTAAATCACTGAGATTCACAGCACAACTTGTTGTTCCAGCTGTGAACTCATCTGCCTTTTGTGACTAGAGACTAGAGAACACTGGCAAGGGATGGAGGATTTGGGGGAGTTTGAAAAAAGGGAGCTCTTATCTTGTCTGTATTCACTATGTTGGGTCCCCTATGATGCATCCTTGTTCACATGGTTTCTTAGGGAGACCCTTCCCAGTTAAATTCCGCAGCTATAAAATGCAGCAGGTTGCTCGCTGCTCACTGAGTAAGCACCAAGCCAGAGGAGTGGGAGGAGGCAGAAGCAAGGCTTACTTGTTTTATTAAAAAATGAATTTAGAATAGACTTGTAAAACTGAAAAAAATCTTTCAGGTTTCATATAATTTCTGGCTTTTCGATCATAATAATCACAACAGAACATATTACAAATTCTTTAAGGAAAATGGTTAACTAAAGGTTTTTTTTTTTTTTAAATAAAACTGAATTAGACAATGAGAGTAAGAAAGAGTGGGTGGATATGTTACAACATTGAAATCGTCATCTCTGTGTTATGGTTTCCTATTTAATCTGACATTTGTAATACCTACTTCTACTCACCTGGACAGCATACCAGGAAACATTTCCCCTCAAGTATTTATGGTAAAGAATCAAGATACAGGGATAACTAGTACTTCAGATATTAGAATCAAAATTCAGGAAAGACATTGTTAAAGAAGAACTTTAGAAACTGTATTTATGAATTAATGCAGTTAAGGCAAATCAGTACATCACGTAGAAGTTAAATGGGCTTTATCAGAGGATTTTATGCTAATGTCTTGTATTAATAAAAGTTAGTGCAGGTAGAAAGAAAGAAAACACTTAAATTGCTTATGAATAAGAAACCATAGAGCTGGAGAGCCTTTCAATAAAGCTCTGATCAGGGGCGCCTGGGTTGCTCAGTCGTTAAGCGTCTGCCTTGGGCTCGGGTCATGATCCCAGGGTCCTGGGATCGAGCCCTACATCGGGCTCCCTGCTCGGCGGGAAGTCTGCTTCTCCCTCTCTCACTCCCCCCTGCCTGTGTTCCCTCTCTCGCTGTGTCTCTCTCTGTCAAATAAATAAAATAGAATCTTTAAAAAAAAAAAAAAAAAGCTCTGATCAGAGCTCAGCTATTCTGCAAACTTGCTGTTGTGAAGAGCTGAAAAATTTATGCCAAGAAAGTTACCCTCCAAAAGAAACAGGGACTGGTTAATGAGACTGATACACAAGAGGTGCTTAATATTCAAGTGAATAAATATAATGAATATACTGTTAGATCAATAGATAGTTCAAATAAGGCATAGTGAGAAGATGTGTGATTGCAAATTTAGAAAAGTTCTTCCTCTTAAGAACTTAAAGAAACACAAGCATTCATCAAAGCAGAAAGTATTTATTAGAGCTCAACAGATAGAAGAAATGTCTCTTTAGTAAAACCTTTCAAATATTGACAATGTTTCTAAAACTCTCTGATTTTGGAAAATAAGATGTTTTCCATTTACTTGCTTAATGGTCGTTCTCAAAGATTTATAAAAGGTAAAATAGATTTCCATTATTTACAAGCTATAAAATTTTGTAATTTTTATGTTGTTTATTTTTCTGTTGTAGTTATTCCCAGAAGGTCAAGATTAAAATGCACAGAAAAAAAAAATATGAGAAAATTAAAGTTCTCTGTGAATTTTATGGCCACTTTGACTGTTGAAATAGTAAGAGACCAAATAACTTTCCATGTAAGATAACCTTAATTAACTCATACTTTACATAAATAAGAAATATCTGAAACATTGCTATTATTCTTTCTGCTTAGGAGAAATTTAAATATCTTGTATATCTTGTTCAGCACACACATTTTAAACTTTTAAACTTAAAGCCTGTTATAAGCATGATAAATTTCTGTTGAAGTATAATAATAATAGCCTTTAGGGTATGCTGACTAACCCCACTGAATTAAAAAATATTTTTATAAGTATATTGTTGAGAATATTGGCATGTTTTTATAACTGTATGTTTAATTCCCAGGATAATTTATGGCAGTTCAGATTATCAACATTACATTTAACAGCTAACAGCTGAAATAATCTATCTTTTCTAATTACTTCATATATAGTAACACAAATAAAGATATACACACATATGTTCAGTAGTTAAAATTGTGAATATCAGTGCTCAAAGACGTGAGAGATTTTGTAAATATAGATATACAAAATTTGCTGAACAGTATAGCCAGGGCAATAAAACTGTGGACTGAATATTGTCTTATGAAAAGATGATTGTTTTATTGTTTAAAACAAGCTAGGTGACAGGAAATATAATAAATGATTAAGTCTTTCTTTTCCAAATTCATTATTGCCAAACATTTTATGAGATCAGATTCTAATGTACATCTTTACTTTCTACTTTGTATTGTCTGGGCTAAGTTGAAGCCAATACTATTCACCTTCTTAATATCTATGGAAAACCTCCCATAAGCATTTTGGTTGTCGCTGAAAATGAGATTGAGGAGACAGCTCAAAATAAAAGACTTGTCTTTTCACCTAATTTATGCCTATCACCTCCCCACCCCAAATACCCATTAAAACTGGTTAATTCAACCCCAGTTCCATTGGATAGTTGCTTCTATCTAGTGGTGATGAAATATTGCTTCAAAACTCTTTCCTGTCCTTATGATGTCTACTTCTAATCCTCCCAGATGCAATGAGATCTCAATATTTTAAGAGATTTGAGAATATTTTGATCAGGGATCGAGTAGCATGCCTATATCTTTTTAATCAGCACAAATACAGACCTGATCTCTGAGAACATTAGTACTGCCAAAACCACTCTACGACGAAAAAATACATTTGGAAAAAGAAGGCATTCATTTGCTAAAATAAAAATTAAAGACACATGCTTTGAAAATATACCAATTTAAAACTACATTGTTCTCTGAAGTTTCTGGTAAATGAAGTGATCTGTTTAAATTTTTTACAAATCTCAGTGATCCTTCTGAAAGTTCAGTTTCAATTAAATAGGATACAAAAAAGAGATAATGGTTTCAGTACTGGATCTGCTCTTGTAACTAAACTGTAGATGACATCCCATTATTATCAGTGTACGTTTTGTCTCCTTTTAAAAAATGTTTCCTTTGAAATACAGCAGTGTCATAGAGTAATGGCTTCTTGAGGAGCAAAAGATGACACAGGCACAGTTTTACACATACAATTAGAAATGTTAATTAAAACATTAATTTAAAAATACACCTTGATCGCTTTATCTAGCACACTGCACTCTTTTCGAGAAATGGCAAGTGCAATGAAATAAATCAGAAATGCGTTCATTATATTCTGCCTGTAGTTTGCTCTTGTATTGTTTAAATATGTTGAAAACGTCGACATAAGTAATTTCCTTGAACAAATTTCATCAAAAGTTAAAACTTGCTTAAGACAGAAAACAGGAAGTATTATGAACAAAGGAAAGGAGAAAAAGAGAGGGGGCCAATATTTATGGGTACTTAATGTGTGCCAGGCACTATGTTAGGAACTTAAAAAAAGTTTTTCTCATGTTTATTTTCACATCTACTTTAAAACCAAAGTATCATTGCCACCTTTTGAAGAATCTGAAAATACTAAATTTCTAAAAAATAACAAAACTGCTTTGTGGGAGAGTCAGGATTTGAACCCTTGTTTACTTGATTCTAAAACTGACACTCTTTTTACCTAATTCTTACGGTTTCTAAAATAAAATTAGTAATCTCTTAACAAGATTCATATGTTCATGCTATTCCTACAGCTATTTATTTCTTTAATTCTTTGAATGTTTTAACATTGGGACATAAACTACCCCATTATGAATTATAAAACAATACTCTGTTAACTAAAGCTCTAACAGTTTTGAAGCAGAGCAGAAACTAAGCCTCTCACCTCAAGCAGGTTGTTCTCAAAATTATTTCCTTTCTTCTTCTTGAATATAAAGGTAATATGTATGGAAAGAAAAAAAAGGTTTATTTTTATGGATAAAATTTGAGGTTATAATTTTTTCCTTTAAAGAGTCATTAGATTACAATTTGTAAATAAAAAGTTCTCATTCCAAACTTTAAAACAGCTCTAGGCTGTTAATAAACTATCTCTGTTTATAGAAAATGCAATCATGTTAGGACATGTTAGGTTTATATTGCATCTTATTGATGCTATACAAAACTTCTAAACAAGTGTTTTTGTCTTAATTTTATCTGAAATCTTATTTGCCTAATTATTTTTAATGTTCATTGGTATTTTATCAGGGGAGCTTTCATTCAGACATCCCAGAAGGCATCTATCAGCTGGTAACACATTTTAAGAAATTTGCCACTTTTTTTTTTTTTTTTCAGAGATATACCTGCAGTTAAAACAAGTGTGATTGGGGCACCTGGGTGGCTCAGTCGTTAAGTGTCTGCCTTAGGCTCAGGTCATGATCCCAGGGTTCTGGGATCAAGCCCTGCATTGGGCACCCTACTCAGAGGGAAGCCTGATTCTCCTTCTCCCGCTCCCCCTGCTTGTGTTCCCTCTCTCACTCTCTCTCTGTCAAATAAATTAATAAAATCTTAAAAAAAAATGTGATTATGTCTGAAGGCCTGTTGACATTGAAGTTAAAGGAATAATTTTGTTGAATATGTGTAATACCGTATGTGTAATACCATTACAAAAACTAACACTGAAATGGTAACCATTCAGGAGATAGTTATTGAGTATAATTGAATAATTGAATAATTAGATGAATGACACATGAATAAACCCTTCATCTTTGCATTTTCTGGCAAAGCGCCCTCTGTATATAATAAATTTTCCCTTATTGCCCCCTGTCAAAATGTTCTCCAAGCACTAAACTCTAGTTCACTATTACTTTCTCCTTGAGTTTCCTTCCTGTCTCCAGGTGTTGGAAGTATAAATACAAGCAAAACTCTTGTTATATTCTAACTTGCAGGTGGGTAGAGGTCTGTCTCCTGAACTAGACAGTAAACTCCTTTAAGAAACACAGAAGATGCTCAAAAAATGTGTGAGTTTTTAACTGAATTAGATTGTCATAAATATTATGCTTTTGTAATTGAGCATAATTAACTTATTTCACAGTTTTATAATACCATAGTTGGCTGAATTTTGAGCATATTTATTTATAGAATGAAGCCAGTTATAATAATGACATTGCACTTGTACGATATATTGCATACCATATTATTTCCTATGTTACAAAAATAATGAGCCCACAGTTATTTAATGAATATGACGTCCAGTCAACTAGTTACTCCATAGTGCTCGCTTTCACAAGGTTTATATAACCATTTAGTGTGTTTTAGTTTACATGTGGCTGTGCCACAATTCTTCAGGGAGAGTTTTTGTCCCGTGACACTGTGGGAAGTGTGGTCAAAGTTGAAAGAGGACAGATATAAGTATTTTTCAGGAATACCTACTGAACTAAAGAAAGCCAGGGACTTCTTTGGAGTGATTATATTTGGCAAATTAAGTTGAGAATTCATGTCAAAGACTTGACAAGTACATGATGTCCAATTGTGGGTGGCATGAGCTTTTTGCTTTTTTTTTTCTTTTTCTTTTGGTCTTTTCATTCTACCTCATTGAGAATAGGATTGTTACAAATCAAGGCTTATGAAAAGTGTTCAGATACTCTGCTACATTTTTCATATATTTTATCTCTAAATGATAGTGGAGAAACTACACAACCGTGTAAGCTAGATCCTGGATCATAGTTCATAGCACATTGCATTGTAATTTTCATTTTCACTGTATTTGAGCAATTAGTATTCAGTATATGCTTTTTAAATAGATGAATGGAGTAAAAGAATGCATGGATGATTGGTCTGTTGTCAGCTGCTATGTTCAACCCCTTTCAATATGCTGTGCTTTCTAGTAACTGATCACACACCAATATGAATCCCCAAATGAGAGGAGATGAGCGGACAAGCATGATGCATAAAGTACATTGAGTGAAGAATGAAGAATCCATTGTGCTTCATATATAGTAGGCATCCCCACTATTTGTGACAGCAAAGGTACCATTTTATGTAAAGATCTCCTTCATGCTAGGTGGGATGAAGCTGCATATCCGGAAGATCACACTGAAGACTACATTTAAATGAGCTCTCTTCTGTGATAGTTGTAGCGTGACAAGCAGTTATTGGGTCTTGTTTAATTTCATCTAGAGTCATACATATCTATATCTGCATTTAAACATATACCAGCATTAAACACCTACATTTAAATTCATCAATTAAATATAAATTATAAAATTAAAATTATGTATGAGATATAATATTAATATATTATAACATATGATAAATATATTATAAATTAATATAACTATAATATTAAATATATTTTAATATATTTATTATTATATATAATATATTTTACATATTAGAGAGAGAGCTCATGTGCATCTGCATGCGGGCAAAATATAAGTAACAAAAAAATTGGGGGACTGCTCCTGGATAATAAACTCTTAAAGTAATGACCACAGAATAATTATCAGAGACCGTGAGATACAAATTGTTAGCAGAATGCAAAGTAGCCCATAAAAGACAAGAGAAGTTATTTGCCAATATCTGTGTCCCTGTAGCATGGTTAGATATGTAATCAATGACTTGGAAGGTCATCTAATTCAAAAGTCTTTTTTTAAGCAAGACTCTCAAATCTTACTGAATAATTTTTATAATATACTGTATACATATATAATACTGTATATACACAAATATAAGGTGTTTTATTGAGGGCTTATTTAATGCATGACAATCACTCTTCTAGATGCTGAAAATACAGAGGCAGATATTTTCCTTTTTCTTTAAGATTTCAAACAAAGGATTCTCATGAACCTCATTATCATGCTCCACTATCCCATATTATTTTAGAGACATTGTACTGTTTTATTGTCGGCTGCTCTTTTCTTAGGGAAATAAAGAACTCACTGAGGAACTGTAAATTATATTAAAACAGATTTAATCTATACTTGTAATTTAAACAAAATAACATTGGGTCACATTATAAGAAATCCAAATGCATCCTCCTTGCCTCAAACTACTGTTTCCTTTTAGAATAGGATTTGGGTCTTCCAACTATAAATCTATGTTAAATTTGAATAGCAGTATTGGCACTATTAAAGATGGTGTTTTCCTTTTATATGTACATATTGTTAAATTACCTTTCAAAGACTATGTATTTTAGGAGATCAGTGGATTCCAAAGTCTTGATGGATTTATGGTAATACATTTAACATGTTATCCAATCTTCCTTGGAACCAATGAAGCAAACCTAAGAGAAGAAGCCTGTTTTAGAGCTAGGGATATAGTGACTTGGATCCTCCGCTCTACCTTTTGCCTTGGGACATAAAAAAATCTTGGCTAAAGATTCCATTCTGGAATCATCTAGAAGTACTCAGTATCCACTGCAAGTGTTTCCTAGCCAGCTCCTCTGTCTATAAGCTGAGAATGTACTGAAGACCTAGAAACAGACCATCTTTCTCATGGTCTTAAATATTTGGAACAAAGAAAGGGACTGGACTAGCTACGTTAATCTTTTATAAAAAAAAAAATTTTTTTTTTTGTGACCTACATTCTTTTTTGCCAGAATTTTTGCTTTCTGAGAGTCATCATGTGAAATAAGCAGAGTGCCTACCTCTAAGCCTCTGAGAACCTCCATAGTTAAGGAGAAAGAAATATCTCTAAAGAACAGTCAAATTTCAGGGTTATTATTGTTCTGTGGGATATTAAATAGCTTTGTAACTTAAAAAAAATAAGATATATCTCTATGTATGGCTGAATAAAAAGATAATGTTGGCAAAGGGAAAAGACTTACTTGCTTATCTAGTTCATTTTAACCACACAGCTTAACATTTTGATTTGTAGTGTGTAAGCTACTTAGAGAGCTGAACGGCATACTTTCATTTAGCACTGCAGCACGTTCTTGGAACAAAGTGAACCAACAAATGATTTTGCCCTTTCATGAATAAAAGAAGGTTTAATGAAAAAACATTTCATTATAATAGTATACTTATGATAAAGAATTTTTTCCAACAGATAAAATATCAACTTTAACTTGAAGAATAAAAGCTCATTTCTATTCTATTGTACTTAGCAGGAAGCACTAAGAGCAGAATTTAAAGCATAACTTTCTAATATACTTAAATACTTTCTTACTAGTTATTACACTGCTGAATTGAAATATTCGGTACAATTAAATATTGGAAATTGCCCCCTTTTAGATTAGTAGTTAATTGCAATAATTTTTGGCAACAAAATACAGATCTGTTTTATGTTATAATATTTTAACCTCTGATTTTAATTTTTTAGCCTCTGATTTTTTGTAACATAAATATTTATGAAGTAAAAATAGAGACAGAGGCCAATCCGAGAGGTAAACAAATTGAATATTTGAAATAATCCATTGTTGAATAATCTAGGTATATTTGAAACATATAACTTTGATTCATTTCAGTTTATTTAAAGAAAGTTATTTGAAAGCTGAGCTACATTCTTACAATGCTCCTGGTTTTAAGATTCAAAATAAAATCTCATCTATAAAAATATACCAGGATTATGTGTCAAATATTTAATGTAATTAAAGAGAATAACTACTCATAAAAGCATTAGCATTTAGAAGTGTTTTAGGGTCTGCCAGAATTTATTTTGATTATTTATTTTAATCAAAATTTAATCAAAATGAATGGATATACAAGTGCAGCAAAGACAGTGACTACTCAAAGGGTTTCATATACCCTTTGGTTCATTTCCAATGCGACATTGTCATCATTACTGTTTGCTCTTCATCAGTCCTCTACCCACAGATGGGCTGCTTGTTTGAGGCTGCACCCTCATGGACAGGAGGCTTATGACAGAGGAATCGCCATATACAAATTCACATTCCCTGCTCCCTCAAACAGACCAGGGTGCTTCCATATGTAGATGGGAAGTATGATGAACATTTATTTTTCTAAACATTTACAAAATTATGGTAAGATCCTTATTCACGGTTGAATTATGACTTATGATAAATTACCATTAATGGTTTTCTTTTTCTTTAGGTTAGAGATAGAAGTTTCTTCCTAATATATTTAAGAAAATTTGGTATCAGGAAGGATTTAAGCAAAAGTTTTTAAGGAAGGAGATTTCATATTGTCACATTCTCCCTAGATATATAGGGAAAGGCACAATGAATTTAATCTGTTGTGTTTAAGAAAATTGAGTAATCGCATTCTGTTTTGTTATGAGGAGAAGATCATTACATAGTTGGTGCTGGGATTTTTTAGCCATTTTGGGGGTTTACACTAAAATGAATGCTCACGCTAATCATAAGGATAAACTATATGAATATTTTCAAATATCTTATGTGAAACATCAAAATACTTAACATATGTTGCTGATTCATTAATCATAGCTAATCACTTATTTTAAAAAGAATTTAACATTTTAATTTTAATTCATGTAACAAATACTTTATTTTCTTAAAATTTTTAACAGTACTTTGAAAGTGTTTGCCAATTATTTGAAATATAAATGTAAGACCAAACACTACAAAATATTTATCTGACTTTTGATGAACTATTGTTGTCTTTATTTCTTACCCTAGAGTATGTTGAAATAAATTTGAGGGTTAGTGTATTTGTCTTTAATAAAAATAAAATGTGCATATGCTTTTGGGGACTAGGCAGGCTCAGCTGGATAAATTTAATTTTCTATTCTTTTCAAGAATAATTATAAATCTGTTTTATTTTCTATTTTAGTTTTCTTTTTTATTTTTAAAATTGCATATATCACACCTGCTACTTTCAGATGCCCTTTTTTCCCTTCTTGTAACACCATGCCTCTATGGGGAACCAAGAGTTCTCATTAGCATGTTTAGTGTCAGTATGTTGGCAATGAATTTTTTCAGTCTCTGATTGAAAATATGTTTATTTTCACCTCACTTTTAATGTTATTTTCATTTGTTAGAGTATTCTAGATTGGGAATTATTTTCTTTTGGTACTTTACATACACCACCCAATTGACTTTTGACTTCCATCATTTCTGTTAAGAAGTCAGCCATCAGTCTGATGGTTGTTCCTCTGAGAACAGTGTGTTCTTTATTTTTTTATCGCTTTTATGTTTTCTCTTAGTCTTTTGTTTTTGTAGTCTCACAATATGTACTTATGTGATCTCTTTGAATTTCCACTGCTTGACATTTGGAGCGTTTCTTTAAAATGGCTTCATAAATTTTACCAGTTTTGAAAAGTTCTTAGTCGTTATCTCTTCAGATATAGTTTTACACTTTCCTTTCTTCTCACTTACGGCCTCCAATTACACGTTGTTACCTTTTTACTCTGTCATGTATCTAGCAGTCTTTTAATTCTTTTTATAATGTATTTTCCATCCATTTTTGTTCTCTCTGTTGTAATCTGGATATATTTTGTAGCCTTATCTTCCCAACCATGAGTCCTTTTTTTTTTGTTTTTACTATGTCCTATCTGCTGTTAAACTCATTTATTAAGTTATTAATTTCAATTATTACATTTTTCACTTGCAGTATTTTAATTTGATTCTTTTTTTATAGATTTCTAGATTCCTCATAAAATTTTCAATTTTTCTGTCTCATTTCTGAATATTGTTGAATAACACATTAAGTTTAAAGTTGGAGGCCAATAATTCCAATAACAAGGCTATGTGTTAATCTGTTTCTCCTAAGTTTTTATTAGAATGCCTCACAAATTTTATTTAAAGGTGGAAAATGTATATAAAAAATTGTAGAAAAAAATTATAGAAGTTTTGTCATCTTCTCCCAAATAGAATATACCCTATCCTCTAGCAGGCAGCTAGGATGGGAATAGACCTCTTAATCCAGTCACAAGCTGAGCTGCTTAGAGGTTAATTTTCAGACTTTGGAAGATCCTATGAATCACTGGCTGTCCCAGCTAATATGTTTTAGGGTCCCAGGGTGTAAGAACCTTGGCAATTTAGTAAGACTACTTCTCATTGCAGGTTCCAAAAGAATGAATTTCGTCTTTGAATTTTTGTGAGATTGATGAATACTTTGCTCTAATTTTTAGCAGTTTTCTGATAAATGTCTTATTTTCTTGCAAAGCTTAAGATTTTAACAAATGCCTTGAGAAGAGTTATTGAGTGTGACACTCACTTCCATCTGTCTCCCTTTTTACCAGGTATAGGAACCTTGTATAAATGCCTTGAGGGGAAACATGGTTTGTAGAAGTCAATTGACCTCTCTATGGCTTCTGTCTATCTGGAATCTTGGCTCCCTAAGTCCTAGTTAGGTCTGTAACAGTTCTTTAGACAGAGGTTTATTTGTTTGTTTGTTTATATTTGCCCAGCTTCTCTAAATATTATCAGAAGGAGTGTTAACCCACTACCTGTCATTCCATCATAGAGACACAAGTCTTCTTTTATATTTTGACTTTAATGCTGAAAAATTCAAAGTGTTTAAAAAGAAGAAACTATACTCACATAATATAGTATAGATATGTATTGTACCCCTGGAGAGATGAACATAGCAACTGCAAAAGAGTTCTAGAATTTTTAACCTTATTTATTTATTTATTTATGTGGAAGTAACAACATTATTCTTGAAGAATTAGCAAGTCTTTGACATTAGAAATTAAACCATTTTAAAGTATTTTGTATAAAAATAATAAATTCTAAACAAAACCATATTAATCTGGCACAAATCAATTATAAGTTAGTTCTAATTAATAGCTCTTTCTTACTGAACAGCGAACACACTATTAACTGAAGAAAAAGTAGAGGCAATATAATGCAATAGCAACTTGACCTCTTCATCACTGAGGTGAGATTTTTTTCAGGCCTGTGGTTTTCTAAGTAATCTTAATTTCGTCCACTTGAAATCTATTATAAAAATGCTATTGCTTACTGCTGTTTGTGTTATAGTTATAACTGTTACTGTTAAAATTACCTAAGGCCTGATATATTTCCTTAAAGATGTTTTGCAGATATACTACATTACTATATTACACCAGATAATAAACTTGACATCATCCAAACCTGCTTATAAGATGTTATTTCTAATTTTATCATCAGTATCATTTCAGCATATGATCAATAGATCTGCTACTTGCTTTCATTTCATCCAAATCAGACTTTGTTTATCCTGAGATGTGCATTTGTCTATTTTAAAAAATAATGTCATTTTAATCTTTGCTAAAGGGATGCAGGAGTGAATGGGGGCAATGCCGAATTCCCATTACCGACTTGACCATGGTTGGATCCCAACATGACATTGATGTTAGCTCTGGCCTGACAAAAGTTGTCAGTGCTGAATCTTTTGGGTCTAGAGAATTGAAGTTTTTTTCACAGCCTCTTCTTCTTCAATATTGGCTTTAAGTACAATGAGGCCCTGGCGGATGGCCTGAGTAAAGGTTTGCTCAGAAAATAGTGAGGAGTTAGATTTAATTCTAGACCCAGTACTGGTCAGCTGTGTCCCAGAAGGGAGATTTGTCCATTGGCTGAAATTCCTAACCTGTCCCTCAGTACAAAATCTGATGCCATGGTTATGACCATGGTCCTCAACACTACATCGCCCACCATAGAAAGGAGTTCATCTCATGGTCAACAGCAGGTACACCATTCTGAGCTTCAGGAGAACCCATCTTAAAGCCAGGCTTCCCTTCCAATGGAGCACCTTGGCCATTAACCCTGAGATTCATCCGTTTTTGTGTGTATCAATAACTTGTTCTTTTTCTTTCCTTAATATTCCATGGCGTGAATGAAACAATATTTTCGTATCACTGAGATGACAACATGGGCAAGCTGGAAGGTTAATGATCTAGGATTTCACTTTCCCCCTGAGCTACCTTCCTATCAAGGACCTGAGCCTTGGCAGCTGCACACCCAGTCTCCTACCCAGGAAGCCCATAGATTTCATGTAATTGTGGGAATCCAGGTCTTTGCAATGGACTGTAATGGGACTTCAGACAATACCTTGGTACATCTGGAGGGAGATAACCAAGCTTCCCCAAAGGATGTGGGGTGCCATCTGGAAGACTTTGGGGCTATAACCCAAGACAGTCCTTGAGGAAAGAGCAGATGTTGGGGGTCTCTCAAACCTGACTCAGAGGATCATTTCATTTCTGTCACAGACCTATAAGCAAATACTTTAGTTCTTAATTCTTCTTGACCTGAGTACTTTCTTTATTCACACATTTTGCATAGATTTGCCAGAAAATCATCATGCCACTTTTATTTGTACTAATGACTAAGAGCACCTCCTCATAGACCTCCCTGATCTGCTTGAAGGCCTTCTTGGAAAATGACTTCGGTAACCTTTCAGTCATCTACTAACTGGATCTATTTTTCCCCAGATGATAGGATGGGGGTTGAGGTGTGATACTGGAGGGGCCTACTATGCTTTCCTTCTCATCTTTTTAGTGGTGCTCTCAAGGCTCATCTATTTCTTGACATGCCTTCTGTGAAGACCATGTGCTCTACAGCCAACAAGAATGGTGTGGACAAGGAAGAAGTCGGTAACCTGAACACCTTCCTTCCTCCATGTATTCCAATTTCCCCTACCCTCCCTGTCTGCTATTTTTATGTACTATAATGGTCCATAGATGCTGCTGTGTATATATTAAAGATTTGCAGTTTGTATGTTAAAGATCTTCCCATTTAAATTTCTTAAGGGCCAAAAAAATTATACATGTTTTTCTTTACAAACATTAATTTCAAAACACAATTTCATAACTGCATAATGTCAAACCCCCAAGACTGAAATACTCTTTGAGCCATTAAGTAGATGAGATTTTAACCCTACTGAGCTCAGTTTTCTTGAGTGCTTCCTAAAGAGCGTCACACCTAATATAATTTTTCTTCACATCTTTTTCTCATCTCTTGTTTTGTGATACTGTATTGGAACTTAACATCACACTGCAATCCCCCAAATATACCATTACCATGCTAAGTCGCTAGCTGGCTTTTAATGATTCTGGGATTTCAACCAGCTAAGAGCATGGGAAGTTTAAGGTGCTCTCCTAGTGGCTAGAATAAAGATTTCCAACTTTCTCCTAAAAATAGTAGCAGAGTAGCATGGGTTAACATTTAATGACTGCTTAGTCTATGGCAGGCCCTGGGCTGATTGGTTTACTTATATCATTTTATTACCCTCATGACAACTGTCATCATCTCCATTTTAGAGATCAGGAAACTAAAAAGGCTTAGAACAGTTAAAATAGCTTTTCCAAGTCACATAATTAGTATGTGGTATAGCCCTGAATTTAACCCAAATCTCACAAATTCCAAAACCAACTCTCTTTTTTTTTAATTTTTTAAATTTTTTAAAGATTTTATTTATTTATTTGAGAGAGAGAATGAGAGAGAGAGAGCACATGAGAGGGGGGAGGGTCAGAGGGAGAAACAGACCCCCTGCTGAGCAAGGAGCCCAATATGGGACTCGATCCCGGGACTCCAGGATCATGACCTGAGCTGAAGGCAGTCGCTTAACCAACTGAGCCACCCAGGCGCCCCCAAAACCAACTCTCTTAACAATTATTCTATAATGCAAGTTTGAAATCTGAGGCATTTTCCTCACTGTACTGCTGTAAATTCCTAAGCAGCTTCTATGATCCTTTTCTTCTTCATTGGTCTTAGTATGTATGACACCATGTTTCTAAGACATTTTTCTCACTCTACCCCTGTAAATTACTAAGCAGCTTCTATAATCCTTTTCTTCTTTATTGGTCTTAGTATGTATGACACCATGCTTCCAAGACTTTTAAGGTTTTATAGCACTTGCTAAGGTACTACTTTTTAAGGACTGGTTTTAAATCCAATTGTACAATGCCTAAAGAAACACAACGTCCTTATTCCTTCTTTTTCATGTCTCATCCTTATTTATCGATGTCAATTTCAGAAAAAATCACCAAATTTTTATCTTTCTTCCCCTTTTCAAGTGTATTTTAAATATGATCGTTACAAGGTCTGCCTCTTGATTTATATTTTTACTTTTTTTTATAGACACCATCTCTAACCCCCAGAAACCACTCATTTGTTTTCCATCACTGTAATTTGTCATTTTGAGAATATAATATAATTGAAATCGTATAATATTTGACTTTTTGAGATTGGCTTCTTCCACTCAAGATAATGTCCTTGAGATTCGTACAAGTTATTGTGTGCAAAAATAGATTGTTTCTTTTTTTATTGATGAGTAGTATTCCAGTTGTGGATGAACCACCCATTGTTTAACCATTCATGCATTGAAGGACATCTGGGTTGTTTCCAGGTTTTTGCCATAACCAATAACGCTGCAATAAACATTTGTGTACACATTTTTGTGTGAACATAAGTCTTCATTTATCTGGGAAACATGCCCAGAGTGTAATTGTTGAGTCATATGTTAGTTGCATGTTTAGTTTTTTTAAAAACTGCCAAACTATTTTTTAGAGTGACTGTACCACTTTACATTCCTACCAGCAATGTATGAATGATCTAGTTTTTCCATAGCCTTACAGATTAGGGTGTGGTAACATAGGATCAAGTAGTATCCTTACTTTAGTGTCATTACCATTTTTCACTTCAATCATTCTTCTAGTAGTGACGTCTCATTGTGTTAATTTGCATTTATACAATGGCGAATGATGTTAAACATCTTATGTGCTTACTTGCATCTGTATGTTGTTTTCAGTGGAATATCCCTCCATGTCTTTTGCACATTATCTAATGTTTTGTTTTTGTTTTAGTTTTCAGTGTTGAGCTTTGCAAGTTCTTTATATATTTAAATACTAATCATTTATCTGATATGGTTTGCCAGTATTTTCTTCAAATCCATAGCTTGTCATGTTATCTTCTTGACAAGATCATTTGTAGAGCAAATGTTTTAATTTTGATGAAATCCAACTTATGACCTCTTTCTTTCATACCACATTTTTTTTTAAAAAGGAAAAAAATAAGGCATAGGGGCACCTGGGTGACTCATTTGGTTAAGTGTCTGCCTTTAGCTCAGGTCACCATCTCAGGGTCCTGGGATAGAGCCCCGCATAAGACTCCATGCTCAGCAGGGAGTCTGCTTCTCCCTCTTCCTCTGCCCCTCCCCACTGCTCATGCTTGCTCACTCTCTCTCTCTGTCTCTCAAATAAATAAATAAAATCTTAAAAAAAAATAAGGCATAGAGAAAACAAGGGATTTCCCAAATTCTCATAGCAAAGAAAACCAGTTTATTGCCTCCAACATTTGCTTCTAGTTACAGTGTTCTGTTGATAAGTATCTCAATGATCCTATCCCTATCTATCTGCTCACTACTAGACTATTGGTATTTCTGTTTACATACAGGTTTAGAATAAGGTAAAAATTTGTCTTGCATATTCTTCATTAAATATACACTTGCTTATTATGACCCTCTGTAAATCATGTTATTATATACCATTAAGCACAATTTCAACTATTTTTTATTTTATTCTGTATCATTTTTAAAGTATTTACAATGCTTTACCTCAAACCAATGATACAGAATTTTTGCTTGTGTGGTGATTAGTTTTAGGTGAGTCTGTCTTGAATTCCAGATTCAAGATGAATTATTTACTTGAGTAGCAAAAAAATTTCCATTAGGAATGAATCTGGATTTGTGGAGAAGGAGATTCCTGGCAGCCCAATACTTTATAATGATCAGAATTCATATGGCTATTGTAATGCAAATGAATCTTACTAGTTTCCAACTGTAAACTCAAACTTTAGACAAAAGATGGAAAGGCACCTTTGGTGTAGGACCTACTAGAAATGTTATAAAGTTGAAAATGTATAAGTAAATTTGTAACTCACTGAAGTCAGAAGGTGGAAGTTAAAATGAGAAGAGAACATTGAATATAAATTTATGAATATTATTTAACTAATAGTACTCTAAAATATACAGTAGTTTGGTCCATATGAAACTACCTATATTTGATCATTTTTTCACACATTTTTCACTGATTCAACCAGATA
This sequence comes from Mirounga leonina, assembly GCF_011800145.1. Classification (NCBI taxonomy): domain Eukaryota; kingdom Metazoa; phylum Chordata; class Mammalia; order Carnivora; family Phocidae; genus Mirounga; species Mirounga leonina. The sequence continues at coordinate 64,101,352 of NW_023270316.1, forward strand.
CTAAAATAATTATCATCATTAGATTGTTAGAGGGAGGAGGTAGGGAAGGATGAGAAGAGATGGTGTAAGTGAACTAGGACTTTATCATTCATAGCAGGATATCAAGATGTGCCTAAAGAATCACATTAAAATATTTTTCTTATAAAGTTCCTCCTTGTAAGTATTCACTTTCAAATACCAGTCAAATCTACACTTGCAGCTGTCTAAATTTTTTCAGTTTTATTGAGATATAATTGACAAATAAAATCGTAAGATATCTAAAATGTACACTATGATGATTTGATGTACATATACATTATGAAAAGATTCCTTCCATGTAGTTAATTAACACATCCACCACCACACATATTTTTTCTGTTTTATTTTGTGCTGATGAGAACGTTTATGTTCTATTCTCTCAGCAAACTCAATTACACAGTACAGTTTTATCAGCTGTAGTCACCATGTTATACATTAGATCCTCAGACCTTAATTCATCTTACAGCTGCAAGTATATATCCTTTTACTAACCTCTCTCTATTACCCCCACTTCCACCCCACAGGCCTTGGCAACCACTTGTCTACTCCCTATTTTTATAAGTTTGACTCTTTAAAATTCCACACATATGTGAAACCACGCAGTATTTGTCTTTGTCTGGCTTATTTTATTTCACTTAGCATAATACCATCAAGGTCCATCCATGTTTTCTCAAATATCAGGATTTCCTTCTTTGTTATGGCTGAATAATAGCCCAGTGTGTGTGTGTGTGTGTGTGTGTGTGACATCTTCTTTATCCATTCATCCCGTGATGAACACTTAGATGATTTCTATAGCTTAGCTATTGTGAAAAATGCTGCCATGAATATGGGAGTGCAGGTAACTCTTAGGTATTCTCTTTTCATTTCCTTTAGATATATGCCCAGAAGTAGGATTGCTGGATCATATGGCAGTTCTATTTTTAATTTTTTTAGGAAAAAACTAAATATTTTTAAGAAAATACTTCTGATATCTTCTTTTATAATATTTGCATTAAAGATTCCTAATTATTAATAATCTTCTTCATTTGAAGCACTGAATTTCTAAAGTCTATTGTCTAAGACAACTAGAAATATTTTTTTTCCTGTGGTACCAGGTACCTGACAACAGTAACAATGAAAAAGCAGAATTAAATAATTGATGTGGTTTCTTCTGGAATCAACCTCTCTTTGATTTGATTTGATTTACCTTCCCGGCATTTTCACTGATGTAACCTGTCAACAAAGTTGTAGAGTAAAACAAAAACATCAAGACACAAGAAAATGCATATTATTTTCTGCTTGCAAAAACTCTGCTTAAGGTAAAATTTGTCTGAAAATTAATTATTGATGGTCTGACTAATAAAAAGATCATATTTCAGACTCAAATGTGATTGATTTTACAGTAAATTACCCCAGGAGGATGGAATGTTCTGGTTGATGGAATATTATGGTTAACAGCATTTGAGAAAAATGATAGCATGATGACACACTTTCACAATGTCTGTCATTTGAACTGTGCTAAACCATCCTAGCTGTGTGGAAGGAAGTTCTTAAAGGCCTCAGATTTGATGTTACATAGACCCCAGTTTGAATTTTGACCCTCACATCCACTAGCTGGATAACTTTATGTGAATTACTTAATATCTTTGATCCTCAGGTTTCTCATCTATTAACTGAGGTTAAAAATATCCAATTTACAGTGCAGTTGGCAAGATATATATATATAAAATAATATATCACAGTGCCGACTATATAATAATGCTCTAATCTCACCAAGTATAGGATCATAGCTAATAATTTATCACTGAAACCTAACTATGGATATTGAGATATAGCTCACAGGTTGTTTCTAATTGAGTGATTTAACTTTTTCATTGAAATCATGCTCTCTCTAACAGTTAGAGATGTAGGTTAACACTAGATATGCCTGCATTATGAAACAAGTAATGCCCTTGATCATAACCATATTATGCAAGCTTTTTTTTTTCATATTATGCAAGCTTTAAAGAGAGAGAGTGAGATATGATCAGAGTAGAGTTTTGAGAACCAGGAACTCATGGCTTCTGCTAAAGTCCTTCCCACTGTTTTGCAGTGGAACAAGGATGCCTCAGAAGGGAGAGAGTCAAGGAAAACAAAGCACTTGATGGTTCCATGAGGGAGCTTGTAGGGCTTATAAGGTATCAAGATATCCTGTTGGTGGCAATCCCTGCAAATTCTTCTGGGTACTGGCCTCGTAGTGATTGCAATAATACCAATAGTACTAGTGGTTAGTATTTATTGAGCACATATTATGTGCTCAATACATTGAAACTTTTATGTGTATTACCTAATTTAATTCTCACTTTAGCTTTATGAGGTAAGTTCTGTCAAGCCCTTGACAGTGGCTAGGAACATGGCATCAGACTTACTAGGTATCTCAGCTCTGTCATTAACTAGCTATGTCACTTTGGGATAAGTTATTTATTAAATTTAAGCCCCTGTTTCTTCTTCTGTAAATGGAGGGTATTTTTGACCATTCTATCATGCGTGAGGACACTGAGCCTTTAAGTCTCAAGGTCTACCAGCAAGTATGTGCAAGTCTAGAATATTAATCTTGGTGTATATATTCCTAACTTCCCCTCAGTGCTTCTCCTTATATAAGAATAAAGACCTAGGGCGCCTGGGTGGCTCAGTTGGTTGGGCGACTGCCTTCGGCTCAGGTCATGATCCTGGAGTCCTGGGATCGAGTCCCGCATCGGGCTCCCTGCTCGGCAGGGAGTCTGCTTCTCCCTCTGACCCTCCTCCCTCTCATGCTCTCTGTCTCTCATTCTCTCTGTCTCAAATAAATAAATAAAATCTTTAAAAAAAAAAAAAAAAAAAAAGAATAAAGACCTATACTTAAAATGTGGTTCATAGAAAAGTGGATGTTGTCTATTTTCTATATACTAATTTGTGTCAGGGCAAAGAAAAGGTAAATTGCGTGCAACTGAATCACTTTGATACTTTTCAAATAGAAAAAAAAAACTAAATTTTTCATTATACAAAAAAATATGTAACAAACCATCTCAGTTCTTTCATTCAACTGACATGTATTTGAGTAATTACTAAGCATAAGACAGAATTTATTTAGACTGTGTAATCCAAGAGCTTTAACTCTGCGACTATGACATTGCAATTCAACATTTTCTTTAAGAAATTGGTCTAGCATCTAGATCAGGGCACATCAGATTGCTGGGTTATGCCCCAGAGTTTCTTGTTCAGTGGGTCTAGGGTAGGACATGGGAATTTGCATCTCCAACAAGTTCCCAGGTGATGTCGATGCTTCTGATCACACACTGAGGACCACTGATCTGGATCAGTGGTTCTCCATCTCGACATTGTAGCACTCTTGTGTGGTCAGATAGGAAGTTTGGTGCAAATAAGTCATTATTAAATATAAAGTAGCAGTGTTCCAAAAAGATATAATTGGACATTAGAGTTTACTTATATTTACCCTAATAATATCACACCTAATATATAAATCAATGTCCTGGGAATTGGACATAGGAATATGCCACAAACATGAATGCCATCCATCTTGTGTGTTGATTTGAAAAATAAGTTTGAGAGTAGCTAGAGTACAAACATTTAAGTTATCTTCCACTTTATTTTGGCTCTCCTGGTTTTTTTTTTTTTAAGATTTTATTTATTTATTTGTCAGAAAGAGCATGAGCAGGGGGAGCGGCAGGCAGAGGGAGAAGCAGACTCCCCGCTTAGCAAGGAACCTGATGTGGGACTGGATCCCAGGACCCTGGGACCCTGCCCTGAGCTGAAGGCAGACACTTAACCGACTGAGCCACCCAGGCGCCCTTGGCTCTCTGGTTACTGTCATACCAAATTGTCTAGTGAATTGTGCTGTAATCACTGGCTGCATATCATCTTTCTTTCTGTAGAACTCCTGCCAATAACTTGGGTGTAGTCCATAGCTAGCAAGACCTAGAGGAAAGAGGTGTGGCTGAGTGTGCAAGCTAAGAAACCCATGGTGTTTGCAGGCCATCACAAAGATGTGAGAGCAACAAAGGATAAGTACGCAACAAGATTTTGGACAAGACCACAGGTAAAGCATTTTGCCTTTAAAGAAACACCTCAAAGCTTCTAATACTAAGAAGGATGGCTGTGGATGGAGGACATGGGACAGTCATTGACCATGTTTTACAGTGAAAACTGAAGATGTCATTGCTGCCTGAGAAGGAAGGAATGGTGATTTTTAGAGGCATAAGTGCAAATTAAAAGCTTACAAGAACCACCAAAGAGAACAGAAAGTATTGACTACTGACTAACAACTTTGAGAAGACAACTGTCATTAGAAAATGGATTTCATAGTGCCAAATGATTGCATGCATTTTTTGTTTTGCATTATTTTTTCCTTCTAACAGCAATCAATATATAGGGTATACAAGAAAAAAAATCAGAAAATAGGATTTATCCAAGATTGATTCAGATGTGATAGAGACAAAAGGATAGCCTAAGTCACTTTGTATTTATCTCAAGATGTTATAATGGAAACTACGTCAAAGAGAGATTTCAGAGGCAAGAAACTTAACACAAGAAATAGGACAAGAACACATTCTTGCATGTCTTAGAATTTAATTAGGAATGATGAAGAATATAACCTATTTCAGTGTGACAGTTTTTGTGGTTTAGAGCTTGTCGAAAATAATTTCCTTGTAATGCCTTGATTGTTTTTGACTCTCTACCAGTAGCATAATTCGTATTTAAAAAAACTCGATGGGCAAAGTTTTTATTTTATCAATATATTCAGTGATAACCTTCCCTAAATGAAAACATAAAATAGTCAAAGCCAAGTTAGAGTAAATCTGACTTAAAGTATTCAAAAACAACACATAATTTAGGATTGGAAACAAAAAGAATTTGGGAGGATGGATAAGAGTAACAAAATTAAATATCTTGTCAATATATTGTACTCAGAATCTTTGAAAATCAGGTAACAATGTAGAACATATATGAATCATTTTTCTCTTTTAGGTGAAAATGTGCTAATATTTATGTAATACAGACTAATATTACAGTATTAGTGATAATACTGTTCAAGTTTATAAATCTTCTAGGTGCAACTGGATTTGTGAAAAGTAATACCTTGGATAGAAGCATGAAATATATTGACTTTTTCATTAACTATCCCTCAACTCTGTCATACTGAACTCCTTTTTCCTGCTGGGAAATGGCAGTATAATTTTTTAAGTCACATTCAGTTATTCTAGCAGTGTAACTCTGATTTCCAATACTCAGTCACGCTTGTTTTCTAAAGTCAAATCATATCCGATTCACTTAAAACCTTTTCTTCAAATTTTCATCTCGGTAAGTTACGGCTATTAGGCAATTGTGCCTTTAAAAAAAAAGTTTGTTCAATAACTGAGTTTATGCTAAGTGCAAATTCATGCAAATATTATTTAAGTCCAAACACAAAGTTAAATATTGAAGCTTCCTCTTTACCTGAGTATTTTGTAAAAATTCAAGTTGATACTACGATTGTTAGTTGAAATTAATGGCATCTATTTTATTTAAGTGCACTAAATTTATGAGGGAAATGTAGATGTAACATGAAGATAAATAGTATTCCAGTAAATGAAAAATATTAAGATATTATGATTTATAAGCTCAATTATAGAAAATTGTATTTAAGTATAATCTACAGTAAATATTTAGCACTTTGTAGGGATTTCTTACTTAAAGATAGCCTACTCTTCCTTGATAAAATACAAAGAAAATAAGAAAAATTTAAAAATACAACCTCAATTTTTGTTAAAATTAGAAAACAGTTAAGACCCCAGAGAGCTAAAGGAATGGAGGATTATGGGAAGAATGGGGCTGGAGCAGGAAGCCATTGAAAGAAAATGGCAACGAATCTGGTAAAATGTAGCCAAAACACTCTTCTTATAGTTGAGGCACTAATCCCTGAGATGCTAAAAATATCTCATTTCTAACAATGCAAATAAGTTGGCAGTTGAAGCTAAGGGTGTCAGGTGATCTCTTAGACCCTGAGGCAAGAACAAATAACCACTCAAAAGAGGCACTGTCTGTCTCTTTGGCAGAGGAGGAAGAGAGAACCTTTTCACTTTGAAAAAATCTCAGCTGCTCATCTTCACTGGCTATAAAGACATTAACAACTGAATCAACTAAATGTCCAGATGGTTGTCAAGGTTGTTCTGGTACTTCTGTTAGGCAAATGCCATATGAATAGCTTGTCCCAGCAAAACTCCTGTGGTTGATGATGAGTTAAAAATGAACCAGTACAGAAGCTATGCAAGTATATTGCAGGAAAATAATGAGGAAGAGGCAAGAAGATAAAATTAGGAGATGAGGAATGCATACTAGAATGTATGATGAGGAGCAGAAGCAAATGACATTTTACTATGAGTTTAAAAATAACGCCTATGAAACAAGACCACAAACCAGTAAGGAAGGCATGTGGGGAAAAGATGATGAGTCAAGAAAAAGAAAAAATGAAAAGAACTGTGAGCAGACAGGACTAAGAAATGAAAGCAAAAAATGAAACCAAGAAAGGAGAGAAACTGTAAGGAGCAGAAATAAACACTGTTGTAAAAAGAGTAAGGGACATCGTAGGAAAAATGAAGAAAGAAGTCTAAAATCAAAACAATTATAAATAAAGGGTTTTTTTTAAGGCTTCTATGGAAAACAATAGATACAGATAATATTTTAGCTTTCTGTGAGTAGAGTTAGCATGGTATACTTTTTATTCTCCTTTTACTTTAAACTGATTATTGTCTTTATATTTAAATTGCATCTTCTTAAAAGCAGCTTATAGTTTGGTATCATTTTGTATCCAATCTTACAGTCTCCGCATTTTAATTGTAACTGATTGAGGCAATCATGTCTTCACTGAAGAGGGATCTGGGTGGTTCATCATAGTGATTCCCCCAAACTGGTAACTACAATGATAATGAGCTCCCTGGGGTTATTTAATCATTAATGTGGGGCAAGCTTCCTTTCTCTATAATAGCCATTTGCACCAGGTACCATTTCCTCCATTCCCAAAGATTCGCAAAGCAAATACTAATGTAATTTTCTCAGACAGGCCTGCCCATGTTTTCATTTTCATTTCAGTTTCATTAAAGATCTTTTAAAGGACCGTGGACTTTGGTGTTTCAGTGAAGCTTTCAACATAACACTGAGATAATGATTTAACAATTTGGAAGCAGAGCTTTGAATTCATAGAACATCATTTCTTTCATAGTTATGTTCACTTCTTCCTTTGAATTCTGAGGAAGGAGAACAGAATCTTCGAAATGTTCTTTTAAATAAGTAGTAGTAGAAGAAAGGAAATAAATGTGAAAGGAACAAGGCTGTTTAGCACCTGCCAGGCTGAAAGGGGTCAGTAATCAGAGGATTTATGACATCTTCTGTGACAAAAGGGTGTGAGTCTTCTTTTGAAAATAAGTAAAAATCACATTTGTAAATAAACAGTTTGAAACCTAAATATGTATCATTTAGTTGAAGATCTCCTATAGGGTTTTTAAAGAGCCTTTCATTAATCACCTTATGCTAGGTGGTTTTTTTTTTTTAAAGATTTTATTTATTTGAGAGCGAGAATGAGAGACAGCATGAGAGGGAGGAGGGTCAGAGGGAGAAGCAGGCTCCCTGCCGAGCAGGGAGCCCGATGCGGGACTCGATCCCGGGACTCCAGGATCATGACCTGAGCCGAAGGCAGTCGCTTAACCAACTGAGCCACCCAGGCGCCCCCCCCCCTTTTTTTTTTTCTACTTTAAGCTTTCTAGTTTAAAACAGTTTGTCATTTATTTCAGAAACAAAATAGACAAGCGAGAGCAATGATACTTGGAAGGATGGAGAGACTTTTAAGTCTCTGTTCCTTTCTCTTGGATATGGCAAAGCAGTGGGCATCTTTTGGGCTAGCTTAAGTTGATTTCTTCCCTTTATGCTTATAGTGGGTCCAGACAGAGCCTTTCCCATAGTGAGATGGGCTTGACAGGGAAAGAGGAACCCAGATATCTTGTCCAGAGTAGTTTGCAATGTTTTACATGGTTTTATATTGCTGATTTGTTTTTCTTTAAAAAGATACTAAAGTGTATTATAATTAAGACGGGAGTAATTAAGTGGAGTTCTTGATATTTGACTAGTTAAAGCAGTAATACTGCTATTATTATAATTATTATTATTATTTTGCTGGCAAAGGCTGAAAAGCAAGTATGACCCTTTTAAACATCCACACTTTAGGGGACTGTTTGCTCTGATCAGTGTCCAATCTAAATGCTCAAATGGAATGTTTGCATAAGAGCCGGCTGCGATGCTGTGCAGATATAGATGTAGTTATGAGCATTGATGGCAATCAGGAAGGAAGGGTTTCGAAGCCAGAGAGGAATCTTTAATAGCATATTAACTAGCATATTAACAAACTCTGTATATAGAGAGAGTGAGGGAGAGGGAGAGGGAAGTGTGTTTGGCTTAGTTTGAAGTCTTAATCAAATATGGACAAAGGGCAGGGAAGGAAGTTGGCATGTGTAATCACTGCAATTTTCTCATAGAGCATCTGAATTTATAAGGTGCCCCAGAGATTATTTTTCTATAAAGCAATTTTCTGCAGTTTGCTTCACAGACATTATTAAGGTCGGAGTTTTGATGAGACAGTTCTTTGGGAATAAAAAGTTAAAATTCCAGGACTCTTGAAGAATAAGAATAGTGTGTTGGCTCTGCCTGATGCTCGAGAAGCAGAAGGAGCTAGCAGGGTGCAGTAGGAGGGCCGGGGGCCAAGGGGCCAGAGCCTGATGGAGCAGCATGTGAGAGGAAGACACAGGCATTTATGGTTAGACTCCCATGCCAGTTGAAGAACATATACTACCTGGCCCTTTCTCCCCAGTTCATCAGGTAAAATCAGGAGGAGAACAATGAGTATAATTAATCTTGCTGACCTCACACTTCAGTTCTGAAGACCACTCAGCCTAAATTAATTCTCTTTTTACTACCAAACATGAAAGCTTTCATTGCTTAGGTACACTGAGTTGAGAGGTTAATAGAGACAAGGGGAAGAAGTTTTCAGATATACCAATGTCATTGCATTATTCATTATATGTGTTTTAAATGCCCAGTCTATATGTTTGCAACTGGATATCTGAGCTTCTTTAGTATCAGTAAAGGTCTGGTAAAGGTTTGGTGAAGTATCAGTAGATCCCTAGGAATAATAACAACAAACCCCTCAGGTTTTACCTTATTTTCTCTTTTGCTTTTAATTAAACTCAATAAATACCATGTTCTGTACAATAATATCAAGAGGCCACCTTTTGATTTGTATTAAAATTGAAGTTAACATATGGAGATCATGCTGTGTAAAATATTCCTATTGGCAACAGTACAAGGATGAAGGTGGAGGGAAAAGTGTACTTGTTAACTCTGAGTTTCGATATTCTTAATTGTTTTGATATTCAGCAGTGTATGGTTGACTCCTCTGGTAACTTCTCCAGAATCTTCTCATATTTTCTATTTGGAAGGTCTTTTGTCCACATATATTTCCATTAGGCTTATAACTGAACTCATCAAACTCAATAAAGGCATCATTCTTTCTATAAAATGTCCCTTTTATGTTCCCAGTATTAAACTATGCATTTGCTCTCTCTGGTTTTACCTTATCCTTACTTTCCCCTTGTTTCAGTGACATTTCTGATTCTTCCCAATTTTACTTAGAAATACATTCAACTTGGTCTCAAGAAAAAAATATTTTTATTTCTCAGTAAGATAGAGTTTAAAGCAATGGAATTGGTCACAATTAAGGACATCAAGAAGAACTTTACACATAGGGACTAACTGAAAGATTCATTCTTTGAGCATTTGAGTTGACAATAGGTTGGCTCTTGTGACTTGTTAACATGATGTTCATTATAAATGAATATAAAATGCAAAGCCCTTGACAGCAAATTTTAAGCTATAGGTTTCAGAATTTTGGATGTATTTAGTAGTAACCAGACTACTTTACTGTTATCCAGACTCCCAGCTAAGAAAGCATAATCTTCAAAACTAGTGCACAACCTACCCTTCAAAAAAACAAAACCTAGGGGTCAGATGCTACTGAGAGAAAAGTCCCTTTCTGACCAGGCACTAGAACCTTGTGTCTGCTGGTGGTGTTCTCCATGTAGGCATCCTTACTATAAATGGAAAAAAAAAAAATATGGACTTTTATTTAAAGGAATAGAGGTTACCATCTCAAGAATCCTCCACTGAAGGCTTTACCTAAAGAAGACAAAGTGTATATAAAACATGGTAGCAGCAGTATTTTCTAAAATACTCAGGTACTTCATCGTTATTATAGATGCACAAAGTGAAACTTGGAGAAATCTAAAAATGAGTTGTAACCTATAATGAGTACATCAACCTTTTTAGTTAGTAATATTTCTTAAGAAAGGTGATGACCCATTATAAATCAGTCATAATCTCTCTTTTTATATAGAAAAGAACTGATACCCATTTTTCACAGTTCTTTTCAATTTGTATTGAAAAGCAAAACAAGGCAGGAGTAAAATGGGTGGGGTCTGGCACCAGAGTACCTGGCTGCATACCTTAGTTCTACCACTTATTAGTTATATGACCTGAGGGAAATAGCTTAATCTCTCTGTGCTTCTATAAACTAGTCATGTGTTTCTTCCTCTTGGAGTTACTGTGAGAATTAAATGACATAGTAGGTATTAAGCACATGGCAGAGGGCTAGAACATACCAAGTACCCAATGAATGTCAGCTTTTTTTACTGTGGTTCTTCTCTGGAAGTTTCTAATCAGTTCCCTGCTCCAGTACAGTCCCTACTCCCTAAAACATAAAGGGTTTCTTAAACATCCAGACCCTCAAGAATCTTACTATCTGGGTTTTACCTTCCAGACAATTCTGGGTCTGGTTTGATTTTGTGGCTGTAGATTGCGGTTCTCAATTAGCTAGAAGATCTTGAAGTCCAGAATTAACAAGATGTATATCTTGGTGGCCTTTTTAATGTCTCCGTGCACACATCTCAGATCATTCTCCCAACGCTCCAGCAACACTGACCTTCATTCTGAACCCTGATGGAACAAGCCAAGCTCCTTCCAGCCTTGGAGCCTGGGCTCTGCTTTTTTCATCCGGAGCTGCTGCTGTTCCCTTTGATCTTTCCAAGGCACACTCCTCGAGTCATTCAGAGCCCAGTAAACTAACCCCAACACCATAACGGGGCTAAAGTAACCACACAGGTGCTAGGGTTCATGTCACTGATTTTATTTGTCTGTGCTTCCTGATAAGCTTCATGGTTATCTTGTTCTATTTGTCCTATCTCCCCATCATGAGATATGCCTTCCATAAAGGCAGTGGCCAGATCCAACTGACTTACCTCAGTATTCTTAGCTTTTTATACAGTCTCACCTACTAACTCTGCGGTACATATGTATTGAATACATACATGAAAAAAACAAATTGTCCATAAAATGGCAGAACATTTTTCTTATATACAGAATATCTTCCCCACATTTATCTATTTCTCAAAACAGCACTTAACCCTGAATCTCTCCTTCCTATGTGCTCATACATGTACAACTCCCTTAGATGCAAAGGCCTTTGTCAGATACAACTTTTTTTTTATTCTTATGTTAATCCCCATACATTACATCATTAGTTTTAGATGAAGTGTTCCATGATTCATTGTTTGTGCACAACACCCAGTGCTCCATGCAGAATGTGCCCTCCTCAATACCCACCACCAGGCTAACCCATCCTCCCGCCCCCCTCCCCTCTAGAACCCTCAGTTTGTTTTTCAGAGTCTATCGTCAGATACAACTTTGTAAGAGAAACTACTTACCTGCTTGGTCCATACTGGGCTCTAAGATTGGTGATCATTTTCTGAGAGGGGCCACCTTATACAGCATGAGGGAGATTCTTTTGTTCAGATTTTTTTTAAAAGATGAGTTGAGAATCACTATATTCACATTATGGAAAAAGAATTGCATGAGCTTGTTATATACTTAATAAGCTTATTTGTATATTGAAAACTATAAAAACATAAACTATGTACTAGTTTTTAGCGTTCAATTACTTTTAACTAAAAAAATTGGAGAAGTCTTTAACAAATGTAACAAAATGCAGTATTTCTGGTGAAATTTAGATTTGCTTTTGACAATTTATTTATTATCATTTGTTTATCCACCTTAGTGTTCCACCCAATTCTACCCAATAGTCTCTTCTTTGTCTGGAGGTTTTCTGACACAAATTGTAAGAATACTTCATCTCCATCTGCTCTTGGATGTAGCTCAAGTGCACAAACCTCCTTCATTTACCTGATGAAACAAAGCTGATTGTCATGGGGTAAATAGTGGGAATACAGGGATCAGCACAGCAGTCCCTGCAGTTAAGGAGAATATATTAAGGTATGTTGGGAGAGAATGATAGAAAATTAATAAATATGGTTGGAGATTTTAAATGCTCAGAGAACCTATTTGCTCAGAGAAGTGTGAGACTCTAGCAGCAGGGAACGGGAATGAAAAACCTTCCTGAACCTGTCACTAGTGAGAGTGAGGAGGGTCAGGAAATTCTTCCAAGAGTAAGGGATGCTTGAAATTCAGGTGGTGATAACCACGTTGATGGAGTTAAGTTGGAGATAACCAAGTTGAGCAATTTCATTCTTACAGCCATGGTTATTGAACAGAAGTGCATAGTGTTGGAGCTCCCAGTACACGATCTACAAATTACTGAGTTTCGATTTTTCCTGGATCCTGTTTAACGTGTGAATATTGTGGCCACTCTTTCCTCTGAAATTTGTTGAGAAGAGCTTAGTGGTTCCTGATCTTTGGCAGGAAGAGAACAATTACCAAAGTGTCCACCCTGAAAACAGAACCCCATATGTGAAGTTGTTGACACCATTTCTTTCTCTAATACACACTTAAAGGTCTTTTGGGGCTGTAAGAGTTTACAGATTTATTAAGTAAGCACTCCATGACTACTGCCTGACCCCTCACAGCCACTTCCTTTTGTTTATGTCCTTAGAACAGCACTGACTTATACACAGATATTTCTTTTAAGGAAGGACTATGTCTTTTCCATCTTGAACTTTACTAGCACATTGTCAAATATATACTAAAGTCTCAATAATATTCTTTGAATGCATAAATATTTTATTATTTTCCCAATGCTGATTTAATGATATTTAATTTGTGACAAATATTAATTAGTTTTCATACACCAAGATACTCAATAATACTGATATGTTATGCTTTGAGTTGGGGGATGTTTCTTCACCATTATTAACACAAGCAGGAGTTCTTCACTTTGCTTTAAGGGATCTAGCATAAGCTTTACATCTTTGGTCCCACACAGTAATTTGTTAATGGTCAATCTCCTTTGATCTGTAAAAATTAAAAAACAATGGGAGGGATAGAGAAGAAAGGATATAATCTAAATAACATTGGAAAATAACATTTTGTCTAGGTATTACAAGGCTGAGACACAGAGAATCGTGCAAAAACATTGTATTCTGGTTGGTAAATTTTTTCCTCACAGGGGTATGGTCTAGTAATTCTGAAACTATTTTATGTGTATACTAAAGTTCAATGAAGATGTGGTTAGAATGCGGTAGAAAAATGAGAGCCAGGTTTCTTATCGTCAGAAAAAGAAGTTACAATAAGCACTGGGAAACACTGCTTATTGTAGAATGAACATCAGTGGCCCCCCAGTAGCAACAAGCACACCTATCACTCAGATAGTAAATTTTAAATACCATGTTCCAATAAAAGGAACTGGGGTGCCTTTGAAAAATGCCACATCTAAGATTGGGACAGGGAAATTACAAGATGAGCCTGGAGCATCTTGTAGTGTCAGAAAGTAAGGAAGTGCTCAACAAATGAATAAATTAAAAGAGTAAAAGCATGTCAAAAGAATGCAGGTGCCTACCTGAGAGAGCTTCCAACAGCCAAAGATGAAAGTGTATGAACAAGAGAAATAACAATAGTATTATAACTCAGAAATAAAATAAATATCTGCAAAGCCATAATGATAAAAATAAATAATTGGATGAATAAATACATAGGGGTAGAAAGGACAAGTTTTCTTTAAAGTAGAATTCCAAGTAATAAATGTAGAAGGAATGAGAGAAATAGAAACCACCATGAGAATGCTCTACTCATAATTGCCGCAGGCAGGATCTACACCTGGATGCTGAAATAAATCAATGGGCCAAACTTCAAGGAGGAAAAGGATATTTGCATTACCTCAAAGTATCTCCCCATGATATTTATTAACTGTCATAGTGGTTTTAACATATGTCCAAAAACTCTTTAATAATCCTTCCGGCAGGTGAAGCTTAATTCCCCTCACCTTGAACATGAGTTGGACTTGTTGAATTGCTTCTATCAAACAGAAGAGTGGAGCAAGTTGGCAGGCATGACCTCATGGAATGATCAATGTTAATGTTGTCAGTAATAAGAGGTGTTGACATTGTGCAATGACACAATGAGATGGCCACATCACCTCTGTGGCATTGTTCCCCCAAATCCGAGTTTCATAGTGAGGAAAAGCAGACAGACCTAAATTGAGGAACATTCTACCAAGCACCTGACCAGTAATCTTCAAAAGTGTCAAGGGCATGGGAGACAAGGAAAAATTGAGAAACTGTTACAGATTGGATTAAGGAGACATGGTGACTAAATGCAGTGTGGTAGTATGAGATGGATCCTGGAAGAAAATAAGATATGAGAGGGAAAAAAACATAAAATCCTAATCAAGTCTCTAGATGAGTTAGTAGTATTTTGCTAACGTTGATTTCTTATTTTTGGTAAAAGCTCATGCTCATGTTAAGTTATTGACTTTAGGGGAACTCTCTGTACTGTCTTTGCAACTCCTGTAAAACTAAGATTATTTCAAAAATAAAAGTTAAAGAAAATAGTGGGAGTGTTTTAAATCTAGTTCCTAGCATAGATTAGGCATTCAATAGCTTTTTAAGTGAATTAATTAATGTATTTTATAGTAAAAAAAATTACATTGCCATAAAATTATCTTCTTTGATTTATATGTAATTCCAGAACTCCATCAAGCCAAATCATTTCCTCTAAGTATACTTGGGGTTTTTATGATTCCATCCTTTTACTGTTTCCATCTTCCAAAAATGTCTATTCATGTCTTGTGTCCATTTTTTAATTGGAGTATTTGTGGTTTTTTGGTGTTGAGTTGAGTAAGTTCTTTATATGTTTTGGATACTAAACCTTTATTGGATATGTCATTTGTAAATATCTTCTCTCATTCAACTGTATCTTTATATCTTTTAATTCTCAGTTTAGTGCCCAAAGACAGTAAAGGTTCAATAAAGTTTCCAAGGAGGGGTTGCCTGGGTGGCTCATTCGGTTAAGTGTCTGACTCTTGATTTTGGCTCAGGTCATGATCATAGGGTTGTGAGACTGAGCCCCACATTGGGCTCCATGCTGGGCATGGAGCCTGCTTAAGATTCTCTCTCTCTCCCTCTCCTTCTGCCCCTTCCCTCTCTTTCTTTCTCCCTCTCTTAAAAATAAAATAAAAAATAAAGTTTCCATGGATGAATACATGAGAGAATAAGTAACTTAGAAATAACACTTCTAAGTATCTGAGTTTGTTATTATATTCAATAATGGGATATTGGATTAAAAGATTCATGTCTTTTCTTTTTTTCTTAACTTACCAGAAGCTCTAATTAAGCCATAATTTCATTTCATATATGTAAGTGAATGTCTTACAAACCCAATGTAAAGTGATCATTTAGTACTGCACAATTATGGTTCCCACTTGTAGTTCTAGTAGAGTGGAGTGAAGGATGATGTAGTAGAACACTTATTTACTGTGATATTTTCATTCATTCTGGCTATTTTGTGAGAAATTTTACACTGTCTTTTAGGGTAGCTTACATAGGATCTTCTGCTAGAGGAAAGAAACACCCACTTTTTAAAATATTTGCCATGATGGAGGTACTTCCCTATCTAGGAAAACCAATTTTAGAAAAAATGTTATGTTACATTCCATAGTAACAATAAGTATGTTTACACTTAGAGCATATTGCCTCTTTATGGCATGAATAAGATTTGGACTGACTTCAAGCTTAGACAGATGTTCTTCCAAATATTTTCTATCAAAAGGAAGATGGTGAAATGCTTGATCAGTTGAAGTGTGGTGAAATCAATTGCTTGCTATTGTATATATTATTTATTAGTATTGATTACTCTTCATAAACTTGAAATATTGAAATTTTTTATTTTCTTTAAAGAGTTGATTGATTTTTAGTTTAAGAAAATCAAGCCATGGACACCTGGTTGGTTAAGTCAGTTGAGCACTAGACTCTTGGTTTCAGCTCAGGTCATGATCTCATGGGTCGTGGAATCTAGCCCCGTGTCAGGCAGATAAATATTAAATGCATGGGATGATAATAGATTATTAGAAATTGGTTTTCTCATAAACTCTGAACCTAGCTAATCAACATCTCTCTAATAGTCTGAAAATTAATTTTATAAAATTAACTAATATTTTTTGCATTAAAAAATAAGACTATATACAGATCATTACACTTTTATTATATATATCATGGAATAAATATGCCAAATTACCTTTGTCTTAATTTAAGGAAATTTAAGTTCTTTTTAAACAAATAAAATATTGACGAATTTTTTTCATGACTGTACACCTAGCAATTTTTCCAGGTAGAAATTCAGTAAAACTGAATATGATCACCATCAAATGAATACCTGGGTATCCACCACTTGTTGTATATCATATGACATTTCCATACTAACAACCCTGCATGTGGGCAATATCCTCTACCTTGACTGATAGAGAGACTAAGTCTCTGGGAAATGAAGTAGCTAATCTGAGTTTAAGAGAAAGAAGATTTCAGTGGCAGAGAGCTGTAATTATAATGTGTCAAACATCTGGCTCAAAGTAAGAAAAGCAGTATTTATAGATATTCCAATTTCTGATACTATGTAGAAAAAATATTTGATTGATGGAAATATTTTTTCACTTTTCATCTAAATTTTCCATCAGTGCATACAGAGAGCCTACAAGGTTTTTAATATCATGGCACTTTTGAATTCTGATTTTGAATAGAAAATTCACAACTAAAATATGAACCCCCAGCTTCACTTTCACGATGATTTCAATAAATCAGCAGCTGCTTACAAAATAATACACTGTTTTACCTGAAGGGGTGTGGGATTGTATCTATTACAATCTGAGTAGATCTTGGTAGTTTAAATCCTCAGTTTTCCTTAATGCAACAGGGTCCCCAAGAAGCAGAAAAATTTACCAGAGATCTAAGAGCTGTTTGTAATAGAGCCAAAGTCAAATGGAGGATTTGATGAAATAGTCAATAGTGCGTTCTCATTTCTTAAATCAATACTTTCAATTAGTTTAGTCCAACTCTTAGAATAACAGGAGACCTGATTTAAAGAAAACTTGTTTTATTTAATTAAAGCTTAAATGAAGACTTGATGGAAAATAAGCTGTGCCACTTATGTAAATAACCCTATCATATCTGTTAAGCATCCAAAGCATATAGCTAATTGAATTTAAAAGAAAATGTTAACGTGCCTGTTGATAAAAGTTAGTCTTAAATAGTTCACTTCCAATATACTGAAAAGATGAACTTCTAGGATGAGTATTTAAAAATCATAATACAGCTTTATATCATTAAAAAAGATCACAGTGTCATAGTACTAATAACTGTACAGAGTAAAAAAATTCTCTGAACAGCAAATCTATCATAAATTTGGACAATAACCAAATAACCTGGAAAAACTGCTTTGCCAAATAAATTTGATCTTTTAAGTTGCTATGGTAATTACTATACTTGTTGGAGGTATTTAGGAGATGCTAAATTCCTTGTGCATAATGAAACTTTATGAAGAGTATTCTAAGCATTCTAGTTTAAAAAAAACTAATTTGCCTTTGATTTGCATAACTGATGTTTGAGTTCAGTGTAGAAATAAATTTGGTTGATTCTAAGGACGTGAAAAGATTGAGTAAAAGATTTAAAAGTTCAAGACAAAAGGAAGAGACTGCATTTTACAATATTTATACCTTCTACTTTTCTGTTAACTATAGAGTGCTTGTAGAATGTTAAATACTCAATCTGAATTACTCTCCAGAAATAGTAAAGGAAGTAAGAATTGTCATGCCACACAGTCCTACTGAGCTTTAACCTTCTGTGCTCAATTTGGCACTGAGAGTGAAACCCACGCTTAATTACTTACCATTGCTCTATCTTACATGAGTGTAGGAGTGCTAACAGCACTGACTCCATCCTTGGCCCTCCATCTTGTTCTTCACACTGATGCACAGAGGTCCCCACTTGAGATAGCAACCTTATGACCTCACCATCATGCCCCTCACTCCATACAAGCTTGGGATTAACATCTGGACTGGGCAGAGAAGAGAGGCAGAGAATAGCTGTGTAGGGATCTTCCACCCACCCATTGCGCCTGTCAGTAAATTACCCTGAATAAAACTCTGTGTAAAAGGTGTGGAGTGGCTTGCTTTGTTTTCCTGTATTAAAGCAACTTCTCAGTATAAAGGATACATTATTGACCCTCCTCCACCTTCTCACAATGAGCAAAGGACTAAATTATGTTATCTTTTCTTGGTTGCATCCATGGTGAATTGAACCAGGTTACCTGAGAGGCTGAGACTAGAGAATGGGCAGGGAGAGATTAGGTGCCTAGAACTTGCCATGGGTATTTTTCTTAGATACAACTGAGCAGGCCTCTGTGAACCTGGAAATATTCCTTAGCAGGTGAAGCGCCAGTGGAGGTGTGACAAATAGGATTCCATTACCTTGAGTACCAATCAATACCACAACCAAGACTCAATTTGCAAAGAAGCCCAAGACCTGAGGGATGGACTAACATTTAGGGAAGGTCCAGCAGTGTTGGTAAAGACTCAAAAGAATTCTCTGAGAGCTAGTAGTGAGGGTACTAAGATTCAGAATTAGGAGATCCACTCACTACACAGGTAATGCAATCACGAGAATTAGGGGATCCTGATAAAAACCAGTTGCTGAGAAACTAAATGGCCATTCAATAGCAGAGTAAGGGCAAAATGTGTAAATATAGGATAAGAAAAAATGAACATAAGGTCAGGAACACATTTATCAAGCCCTTGTGATTTTTTTCTGGTTATTTTATCTCAATATCTATCCCAAGGAACACTAATAATAGTGTTTACCCCAAGGGGTTTTCCTAAGAATTAATTGACTTCATACATGTAAAACTTGAGATAGGCTTGGTATGTACGGAGTTCAGTAAGTGTTGTTGTTTTTGTTGCTATGTTGTTTTGTTGTTTTAAGGGACTGGGGTTTCAGATAGAATCTTAATCTCTGGAGATCTAATAAGGCAAGAACAAAATTCCTAGGAACATGAAGGGACCAGCTTCATTCAGAAGCAGCCCTAATAGAACTATGGTTCCCACCTGCCTAGACCAAAAATTGGTTGGGAATGTGGGATAGAATCTAGCCTGAGGGTGTTTACCACATCTGATTTGCCACTGAAACCATTAGTATTTTCATTGCTTATCTTTTTGCTGCAGCTTCTGGATATAATACTTGATGGCTGTGTGACCTTGCAGAAATTTTTAAACTTTTCTGAGCCATAGAAACTTGGCTTTTCCTGTGACTTTGTGTAGTTCTTTCATATTCCCAAATTAATGCAATCACTTAAAAGAACAGCATTTGATAGAAAATATAATAAGGGTCATTAATTGATATAGAACAAAATTGGGATAACAAAAATTCTAAAAGATATAACAGAAAAGTCATTGTGTAAAACTGTGACCCCTTATTCTAAGTGTGGAAACTAGAATAGAATGGGGAGTTTTTCTCCTCTCCATGCCTTTAAAAATGATGTTTCCTCTTCCTAGAATTCCTTGTTTCTATATAGTCACTGGTGAAATAACACTCAAATATTTAGGTAAAAGCCTGCCTCCTCTAGCAACCATCTTGTCGCCCTCCTGTGGCATGCCTACAATAATGGCTTTGTCTTCTGAATCCCAAGGAAATATTATATAAATCTACAATCTATCCTGGAGAATTTACCACATGGTATTTATTACTGGTTATAGACAAAGCTCCTTCTCCACTTGATAGCATTCTCCCTGAGGTCAAGGATTTCTTGCTGTTGTTTTAGCAGCTCTACTGAGATCTAATTTACATACATAAAAAATTCACCCATTGGGACTGTGTTTTACTTGACTTTATATCCTCAGCCTACAAAATAGTCTTGATCTGATACAGAATAAGCTGTAATAAATCTTTTTTGAATCCTCCAACCAACATATGGAGGAATAAAGATTTCTAGCTGTCATGAAGCAGATGTGAAACTGATGCACCCTAGTGACCTAATTTGTCTTATAATTGAGACATTTGATCAGATTGTCCTCTGCCACTCCACTCACTTCATGTACTTTTCCTTTTAAAAATATGGCCTCAGAGGAGAGGATATTTCTTCACCAAAGGTGACCCCTTGCCTGAAACTGCAGTGGACTAATAAAAATAAATTAGCTTCAGGATTTACAACTTGGAACCTTGATAATAGCTTCACCGTGGTATCTTCAGTAACCAGAAATATGGAGAAAAACAATCTCTTTTTCTTTTTACATCAGGACAGGTTGTTTTAGGAATATAGAGAACAATGGATTTGAAAACATTCATGGATTCAGCCTGTAAAAACACACAAAAATTATATCAGACATTACCCCAAAATGCTAAGACCTCTCATAGTAATGTTAAAATGGTTATTCTATGGCAGATTATAAATCAATAAGTAGGAACACTGTTTCCTGCTTTTATATTTCCTCCAAATGCTTCAAATAAAGGTTATATGAAAAATTAATGTCATATAATAACCACCCCACTTAGGGGAAAAAAAAACAATATAGACTGTCTTATTTACAGGTATAACACATAAAGATATGTGTGGGGATTTGTAAAATTGTATTCTTAATAAGAAAATTCTAGCTCCAGCATAATGATAAACCTATGTATTTTCATTATCCAAACAAAAAATATATTTTTGCTTAATAAAAAATAGTACTTTGTAAAAATAAAAATAATCAAGTTAACTTCATAATATAATTAATATTTAGAGTGAAATCTACAAAGGAAAATTCTAAAAACTGTATGATATTCAATAACTGAATTGCTCTTTGTGGTTACCATAAAATAAACAGATTTGAAACTATTTCTTGTAGTTGTGTTTATCTGAACAAGTAATATATTTTGGAAATAGCTTCCTTGGAAACCTCAGTGGTATGTAATGAAACAGCCAATCTTTGACCAAGAGCAGGAAAATCATGTATCAAAGCAGAATGCAAATACCCTAATATTTATAAAAATTAAGTAAAAAATTATCGAGCTTCATGGAAATATGAATATCATCTTGTACAACTTTGATGGAAGAATAAAAAGTGACAAAGCTAAAAATGTGTTCAAGGTCACATGGTTTATTGGCAGAGACAATGACAAATCAGAGACTAATAGAATCATAGAGCCTAACCATCATAGTCATTAAAGATTATCCAATTTATCCACCTATTTAGTTCCTGAATCTTCTCTACAACATTCCCATAAGTTGTCTGTTCAGTGTTTGAATACTGTCAACAACAAGGAGTTTACTAGTCCTTTAGGTAAGCATTCAATATTTGAACAAATCCTACTATTGAGTGACCACCATTTTGTTGAGAAGAAAGCTTTTTCTTCATAATTTCTACCTCTTGGTCTTAGTTCTGGTTTTTGGAGTTGTGAAAAACATGTCAAGTACCTTTTAAACATAAGAGTCCTGCTAATTATTAAGGACAGCAGAATATTACTTTTTATAAAATAAACTTTTACTTTGTGATTAAAGACTTTTTTATTAAAACCATTGTATTCTCTTTATCAACAACCTAGAAAGTGTAGGCCAGAACAGAAATCACCAATTACCCATGGGTCGACTTTCTTAAATGTGAGTGTAGTTACCTCCTTCTTATAGGTTTTATCATCGTTGCAGATGCTAATCTTTATTGTATTGAAAATTTTATCCATAATTAGCACTTACCATAATGATTTTTTTGCGTGACATTAAGCTTTAATACATATTATTTTAATAGCTACACATTTTTATTAAATAAATATTCAACTCTTAATTGAACTAGCTGATAATTATTGGCTTTTGAATCTCTCCAGTTTTTTCCAACAATAAGTTATTTTTCCTTTTGTGCATACATCATTGCCTATCTTATAAATGAAAACTCCAGGATAGATTTCTGGAAGAGATATTCCTAGAGTGAAGGGCTTGAACCTTTCCAAAGACTGATACACATATTTCCAATTCCATTTCAGTTTAAACTATCACCAACAACTTACAAGAGAAGTATTTTCACTGAATCCTTCCTGGTATTGGCTCTTCTTTTATATTTAATCTGACCACATTTGGCATGTAAGATGTTTTATCATGCTGGTAAACTTCTCAGTTTTAGAGGTCAGAAACGTAGAATGCATTTTTTTTTTTACAATTTTATTTTTTATTATTTGAGAGAGAGAGCACGAGTTGGGGGAGGAGCAGAGGGAGAGAAGCAAACTGCCCACTGAGCAGGGAGCCCGATGAGGAGCTCCATCCCAGGACCCTGAGATCACAACCTGAACTAAAGGCAGACACTTAACCAACTGAGCCACTCAGGTGCCCCTAGAATGCATTTTCAGATGATATATTCCATGTATATTTCTTTTTCTCTGAGGGGGCTCTTCTTTTTACTCTTTGAATCTTAGTGGTTTTCTATTTAATAAACTCTTTTCAGTCATATGTATTTTGAATAATTTCCCTTATTTTGCTTTTTAACTTTACGTATTATGTGTGAATATTAAGATATTTTAAATTCTATGTATCCATAAGTCTTTCTTATAGTCATTCCTCCATTGTTTTTTGCTTAGAAAACTCATCCCTATTGAAATTCCATTTGTTTCAATATTTCACTTTTGAATTCATTTAGATTCCTTTCATGGTGTTCCAAAATAATTATTTCCAAAAATTTTAACCAGTTGTGTCAGTATTATTTATTCTTTTTTCATTCCCTGCACTGATTTGGCATGCTTCCCTGTTGAAACACTATTATACAGTATATGTTCAAGTATCTTTCTCACACACACACACATCCCACCACTACCACCAACAGCAGTAACATCTAAGCCACATGGTATCCTTTCTTACCTCTTGCCATAATCTAATTGGTATTTTTAAAAAATAAAGCAGTCATATATTTAGCAAAAATTCTATATGTGCATCCAAATTTAAGCATTTTTATATTATTTTTGCTATCACTGAAAGATTTATTTATTTTTCTTTTGGGCTAGAGACTTAACATTACCACCATGACAGTACATAGACACACGCAGGCACACACGTGTACGTACGCACACACAATTTCAGAGACTAAAGGTTGGCTATGGATTGTAGGATCCGAGTGTGGTAGGGTACTCTGATTACATTTTGCCATTGAATACATCATTTTTGAAACTAGGTTAGTTTGTCTTTCTTTGTCTAACTTTGTAAATTACTTATTTGGGACATTCATTGTTTCTCCCCACATTTTTTCTTAATGTTGCTTTCTTTACCATGTTATGCTTTCATTGTCAATAAGCCCAGTAGCTACATCTTTGACACAATGAAAGAAGTACAAATATTTCTGGGATGGTAACAGCAATATGTATACATACATCCTTGTCACAAAATGGCATACATATTCCTCAAAAACTTCAAATTCTACAAAATTATGGAGAAAATAGAGATACGGGAAAGACAGGGTAAGATTACTTGAAATATATTTACTACTATAATAATATAAACATATTAATAAACTCAGTAAAATATGAGCAGACATTTAAATCCCCATCAGCATCGTACCACCATCAGAGTCCGAGAGTTTTGCATTCTTAATCACAGGGGTTAATGTTTCCTCTTTCCTGATAGAGACTCTTAATGGTACTCATTTGGTTTACTGGAAGATGATCTCTTAGTTTCCACTCTTGACAATTCCAAATCAATTAACAACTCAAGTGACCTTTACTTTTTTTTTTTAATATTTGTTTGAGAGAGAGAGAGCACAAACTGATGGGGAGGGAAAGAGAGCACAAACTGATGGGGAGGGGCAGAGGGAGGGAGAGAAACAGACTCCCCACTGAGCAGGGGTTTGATCCCAGAACCCTGAGATCATGACCTGAGCCGAAGGCAGACACGTAACTGACTGAGCCACCCAAGCGTACCCCCAAGTGACCTTTAAAAATGGAAAGTGGATCAAGTCACTCCCCAGCTCAAAGCCCTTCAGTAACTTCTTATTGTGCTTAGAATACATTGTGCAAGACTGTTGAATCACAGATCTGTACCTCTGAAACAAATAATACAATGTATGTTAAAAAAAAAAAAAAGAAGAAGATAGCAGGAGGGGAAGGATGAAGGGGGGGGAGACGAACCATGAGAGACGATGGACTCTGAAAAACAAACTGAGGGTTCTAGAGGGGAGGGGGGTGGGAGGATGGGTTAACCTGGTGATGGGTATTAAAGAGGGCACGTTCTGCATGGAGCACTGGGTGTTACACGCAAACAATGAATCATGGATCACTACATCAAAAACTAATGATGTAATGTATGGTGATTAACATAACAATAAAAATTTTAAAAAAAAAGAATACATTCCAAAATCTGTGCCCCACATTCTGGGCTACAAAGTCATCTCCTCCACTCTTCCCCTTACTCTCTATACTCCAGCCAAACTGGCCCCCTTCCATACTCTAGAATGTTCCTCCTGCCTTACAGTCTTCTCACTTTCAGATCCCTTTAACAGAATGGTTTTCTCTGCACTTTTTACATTTTACATAGCTAGCATCTCATCATCTTTCATGTCACAGAGAGGCCACCCTTGACCACCCTACCTCATGCAGCTCTCCATCTCTTCCCCTCCTGCCATGCTTCTTCATAACTTCTCACCATTTGTTTCCATTATAACCTTAACAAAATTTTAATTGTTCTGTTTTCCCCTTTGCTTTTTTAAATTTTTGTGGGTCCTTTCCAATTGATCATAAGCTCTATGAGTGCAAAGATCTCAGCTTTCAATCACCATGGCATTGCCAATGTTTGGTACACACATTTTGACGCATAGATGTTCAATCAGTATTTTATTCATCCAACAAATATTTATTGTGTACTTCTTATACACCAGACTTTTTTTTGCACCTCACATATATCAAATGAGTAAAAGAGATAAAAATCCTTAACTATTTAAACAATAAAAAAATATATTTTTTAATTCTATACTTTCTGTATATTGATCTTATGATCAAATATGGTCTTTGTGTGAAAAATCTTCTGAGGCTGTATGCATGAGACTGATTTTATTTCTTCCTACATCTAAATAATTTTAGTAAGTTATGAAATTCTAGCTTCAAACTTCTGTTTTATTGGGGGAGGAGGTTGCTTCCCTATTTTCTAAAAATACCTCATTATCTTCTAGCCTCCAACTTTGCTGTTAAGAGGTCTGATGTTAGGGGCACCTGGGTGGCTCAGTCGGTTAAGTGTCCACCTCTTGTTTCAGCTCAGGTCATGATCTCATGGGTTGTGGGATTGAGTCCCACATCAGACCACTCACTCAACAGTCAGCTTGAAGATTCTTTCCCTCTTCCCCTCCCCCAGTCTCTCTCTCCTCCACTATCTCTCTAAAATAAATAAATAAATCTTTTAAAAAAGAGGTCTGATATTAATCTGATTCTTTATTTGAATGCCCTTCTGACAATTTTAGGTAATAGCAGAGGCATTTTCCAGAGCTGTGAGCTATATATGTGTTGAATTATACATTAGAGTTTTAATTCTTCATCTTCAGCTTTACCCCCAAGCTAACAAAAGCTTGGGGGTAAAGATATTCAGAGAAGAAAAATAGGTAAAAATTAAAGCATTTCACACAAGCTTAATGACTGTTGACTGGAAGACTAGTTATTCACTATTGCATTTAATGGGCCACCAAGAGCTAAACCAATTTTAGACAAGTGATTAAAGCAATTTGGCCCTGATCATTTTATTCCTTTACCTAAAATGGCAGTGGAATAACTCTAAAAGTATGGTCAGTAATTCATTGATTCATCAGCAGTTTTTGGCATTTACCATTTGCTTAGCACTGTGGATGCAAAACTGTGTAAGTCACAATTTCCTATACAGTAAATAAGAAAAGTTCTAAATCTAAGAGGTCCACAGAGTTTATGAAGACCCATAAAAAAGGCCATATAACCCTTCCTTAAGAGGAAGTGAAGAAAAATCCTCAAGGCTGTGATACTTCACAGGTTTTAAAACTTGGCAGGAGCTGCCAGAGGCTCAAGGGGAGGAAAGGTATTCCTGTTGTAAAGAACAGTATGAGAAAATGCTTAGAGCTGTAGTAGCGAAGTAGTTTGTTAGTGTAAAATATGGTTTTCCAGGATCAATCTTGGGAAATATGTCCAAGAAGGCACTTAGAAACCAGATCATGGAGTCTGGTATTCCATAATAATGTCAGTCTGTTTTCCTGTGAATGATTATCAGTCACTTAAGAATTATAAAAGAGTGATTTGATCATATTTACATTTTGGCATGATTAGGTATGTGGCATTGTGGAGGCTAAATAGAGAGGATATAAGAATAATATCAATGAGATGATTTAGAAGGATATTGGCGTGACTATGTAAAAGACAATGAGGAGATAAAGTCAGTCAACACTATGCACAGGAAATGCTACAGAGCAGTTGAAATATGGCGAGTAAGACTTAAGAAATGATCCTTACTGTTATTTAATGTTAGTTGACTTACATTTAAATAGCCACTCATAGTGACTAATGAGTACCACATTGGACAGCACAGGTCTAGAACTTTAGAGAAGTATGGCCCATGAGCATGGATTTTAGAACATATTTAAACATATGGCATTTTTAAAGACATATATGGGTTTTACGGAACATTTCAAATAATGAGTAATAGATGAGAGTAGCTAATGAGAATGACAGTTGGAGGAAAGAGCCATGAGCGGAATAGGCTGGTAGTAACATTTAACATTTAGGCTTTAGATGGAAGGAAAAGAAGCTGGAGGAACTATGTAGCGAGAGGTCATATTGAGGTTGAAGGTAGAGCATTAGAGAAGAGTATCCTAGAACTCAAGGCGGGGATGTTTTATTTACAAAGGCTTAGTCACAGGAGGCTGCTAGAAGGCCAAGTATTATGTGGCCTGAAGAGCACCAAAATGTATCTGGCAACTAGCAAGACATGACTGACTTTAAGAAAAATATTTATTCCATGATGGCAATAAATTCCACGTTGGAGTGAATGAATATATGGCAGATAAGCTTAAACCTTATAAAATAAAAAAAAACCCAGAGATGAGAGAGAGAGAATTGCCAAAGATAATTAGAATTTTAAAATAACTAGGTGAAAATTAAGTACACTTGTAATTTGAGAAGAGTTTGGTTTGCAGAGAGAAGTTTAAGATCTGAGAGAAGGCGGGGATTGATGTGAAGTTTTAGAGCGATGGCAAAGGCTGAATCTTCAGGCAGCCGGAGAGAGGATATCTTTTCCTCTGAAATTTCAGGGGAAGACAGAAATAGATGAATGCGCACACACTAACTCTTGGGGTGAAAATTCAAACGTTGACAGCCATATGTATTTTCAAAACATGTTTTCTAAATCCCCTGAGATAAAAATCAAGATAAATAAAATTTTTGCCCTGCAAATGCATTCTTCTAGGTGTGTGTTTTGTGTTTTGTTTTGTTTTGTTTTAATAGGGATACTTAGGGCTTAATTTTAAGTTTAGTGCTTATTAAATCATAAGGGCTTCAATTTTAAAAATAAGCATAATCCCGACTTCCTCCGTTAAAATCTTAGGATGTCATAATATTTAGTTAGTAAAGTGTTTTTCCTTTCATTAAGTAATATAACATGAACTTCTTGAAATTCACAGAAGTATCCTTAAAACCCTTCAGAGGAATTTAGTAGTTCATTGTGCTTTTACAGAGAGAGAGAGAAGAGAGAATTTTGTCAGTTAGGTTTTGGTCAAGCTATGTCACAAAGCATTTCAATGAATTATGTGGCACTTTTGGTACAAGACTTACAACTACTGAAATGCACATACAGTACCCTGCCTGAGGAAAGTAGGAAAGGGCCTGGAATTCAGAATAGCAAAAATCAGAACATTTGGCGTTTTTGTGGAGTATGTATCATGTCAAAGATTAGAGATAATGTACTGTACCAGTAGACAAAAAGAACTCTGAATTGGATTGAATGTGAATAAATTATCTTGGAAAATGTCATTTCATATAAGAGTACAGAAAAAGTACAAAAGCAATTTAAATATGTGTACTAGTATCCTAACAAAAAAATGGGAGTCAAATTTCTCACTGAGCCATGAAATCACACCTATAAACATGAATCTTTTGACAGTTAACCATTGCAAAGGGCATTGCTTTTTATTCCCTGGTTTACTGTCAAAGATTCACATTTACAAGTGTGATTTCATATATATATATGAAAAATTTATTTAACTTTAATAATGTCTACTCAAGAGTGGAGATTTCTGTATATTTCTTTGTATTGTTTGGAAGGCCACTGTTCTTTCCACTGTACAACTAAGTCCATCTCCAAGAAATATGCCTTCTAATTCATATAAAGATGTAGGACCTTTGTTTTTCTGTTTATGTTGCTTAGATAATTGTGGTTCTCACATCTAGTGACATTTTTAAAAAATTTCTCTTGATGGCAAGGTGTAGCTCTCTCCAGCTTTGTGATTGTTTTAATTCCCAACACATTTACGGAAACTAAAATTTAGGTTAATTAGAAATTCACACACAAAATTTGAGTTTTTTCCCATCACTTCCCATCTCTCTTCTGAGTCTTTGAAATGTAACTTGATGAAACAGTCATTTCACTTCTGGATGGTATGTTATAAAGGGGGCATTGAAATAAATTCTGTGATTTCATGGGGGAAAACATCTTTTCCTCCCCAGAAAGCTCATTCTGAAAGTGCAGGACCAGGAACAGGCTTTTATTCACACACTTTAGGTCAGGATCTTCGCTGTACTGAGCCTCCTGTTCTTTCACAGACTTTCTATCCAACAGCAATTCCAGAGTCGCTGACCAGTGTGTCAGCTCAGGAACTCCATCAGCCTTAGCACCTTGCACTCACTATTACATTCATCTTTCAGTTTCAAGAATCTAAACTTGATTTTTGTCCTTCTATTAGTATCCCTGCATCTCAAGTAATCTAGTACAGAAACTTGTCTAAAAATTACATAATCTTCCTTACTCTTTTAAAGTTTTAGCCAGAATTGTTTTATGTGTGTGTGTTCTATAGTCCATTGTAAATAATTAAATTTCATTTATTTAACGTATTTAAATTCTTAACATATTTAATATATTTCAAATCTGCCTATCCTTCCCAATTCACATCGGGTTTTATATTTGTTTCAAATCCGAGAAATTGAAAGAGGACAGTACCATTAATAGAAGATATTTTTCAGCACTAACTCTGATTCTTCTCACTCATTCCATTGATAGCGTTGTTTGCCTCACTTTATGGATGGCGAAACAGGTTCCCGAATGTAAGGTCTCATGCCCAGTTCACATTTTAAATACAGTGTTGACTAGAATATGTCTTCCTTTCAGGGAAGTCTCACATTTTAACCCATCCTTATGGAGTTTACATTTATGACAGTTATCTGGATTAAATGAAACGGATTTAAATAAATCTAATTTCTCATTATCTATCCTCCTGTCCCCCAACTTCTCCAGTACCTTCTATGTTGTCCACCAGTCCCTTCATTGTCACCGACATCCTGAGATTTGGAAGGCAAGCTATGCTCACCACTATACCACCAACGCACGCCATCCTGCACTTTAAACACAAGAAGTCAAATGCTATTTACTGTCGGGGCACCTGGGTGGCTTAGTCAATTAAGTGTCTGCGTTCTGCTCAGGTCATGATCCCAGGGTCCTGGGATGAAGCCCCACCCCCATGTGTGGCTCCCTGCTCAGTGGGGAGAGTCTGCTTCTCCTTTGTGCTCTTTCTCTGCCCCTCCCCTGGCTCGTGTACATGCTCTGTCTCTCTCTCTCTCTCAAATAAATAAATAAAATCTTTAAAACAACAACAAAAAATGCTATTTACTATCTAATCCTTTATTTGATATTATCACTAATAGAATGAGTAAATGAAATAAAAATAAGATAAAAATATTCCATCCTCGGGCGCCTGGGTGGCTCAGTTGGTTAAGCGACTGCCTTCGGCTCAGGTCATGATCCTGGAGTCCCGGGATCGAGTCCCGCATCGGGCTCCCTGCTCGGCAGGGAGTCTGCTTCTCCCTCTGACTCTCCTCCCTCTCATGTTCTCTGTCTCTCATTCTCTCGTTCTCAAATAAATAAATAAAATCTTTAAAAAAAAAATTCCATCCTCTAGGCTGATTCCTAATCTTGACTGAGTCACAATTCAAAGTTCTGCTACTGTGTGCGTGTGTGTGTGTGTTCATACCTTCATTTTAACCTGTATTTTTGGTAAGCTACCTTCAAACATTAGTCTTAAGCAAAACAATTACTGGTGGCAAAACTTGAATTCAACTCTAAAAAGGAATATTTATATATTTTTCCAAGAGTCTTGGGTAAGGACAAAGTGAGGAATTAAAGAGCATATACTGTTGAAATAGAACATATATGCCACTTATCATTATGAAACATTTACATTGTAGTCCTGGTAAAATTACAGTGTGAAGCCCATTGACATTGGTTCCACATGCTCTTACAGATGCTGACATGGATTGGGAGGGAAGTGCTGTTGTTCCAGATCAGAAAATTATAATGAGATATGTAGCATCATAATGATCTTGGTTTATTATAGTTTTAGTTATACAAGAAGAATATTAAATTGTCCTTGTTATCCCATAATATAAATCTATAAATTCTCTCCTATGATTCTAGTGAGTTAAAGCATCTCCAAATACTGAAATTATAATCAAGCTTCAAGCAAGTAACTTGCACACTTCAAATTAATAGATTTGAACACCAGTATCACTCTTCATTTTTCTCTAAAAAAATTAATATTGCCATTTAAAGAATTCACAACACCCCCTGTCTGCGGTTGTGGAAATGAATGTGTATCATGCTCTGTAGTTGGTCATTATACATCTAAAACACCAAGACTAGGGGCGCCTGGGTGGCTCAGTCGTTAAGCGTCTGCCTTCAGCTCAGGTCATGATCCCAGGGTCCTGGGATCAAGCCCCGCATCGGGCTCCCTGCTCAGCGGGAAGCCTGCTTCTCCCTCTCCCACTCCCCCTGCTTGTGTTCCCTCTCTCGCTGTGTCTCTCTCTCTGTCAAGTAAATAAATAAAATCTCTAAAAGTTAAAAAAAACACCAAGACTAATAAAATGTGAAATATTTGAGAAAAATATTCTGGATTATGAGATTCTTACATTCGCTTGATCTATGAAGGGGCCTTAATAAACTACTAAATCTAATAATCTAATAAAAACCAGAAAGGAACAAATTATGAAAAAAAAGTTTTATATATTATATCTTGAACCTAGATATTTGAGAAATCGTGATTAATAATCTGAACATCAAAAAGTGAAACAACTACTTGGTAACTGAAATGCCTATTAAGTTGAGGGGGCATGCAAGCAATGTATAATTTCCCAAATCGAAAACATTACATTAAATATAATCACACTTGTTAATTCAACGCATGTTTAAAATAACCTTTAAAGTATTATTCAAATCAGGTTAATTTACTCATAAAATGATTAGGTCTAAAAAGATCAATTAAGATGAATATACATGTTCCAGTACCTAGAATCCCCCATTAATTTTAATTTAATAGTAAACGTATGTAAATAAACAAGTGAGTTGAATATAAATGACAGAATAATAAAATAGTTCAGATCATAAGTATGAAATCAGGAACTAACAGCAATAAAAAATTTATATTCAAAACAATAGATTTTTCTGTAAAGTTGTATCAGTAGTATGATACTAAATCAATATAGTTTCCAGTGATTTTGTTCTTATCAATCTATCTTAAGACGATCTTTTATTTATTTAAAACAATTCCCTCATCTTCAACTGTATCTTTACTGTAACTTCCAAATAATACATTTTGCAATGAATACATTCCTGTCCTGCGCTTTATTGCTTCATGATATTAAGGTAATAGAATTAAGAAAATAGCATTTTCATAATAAACTCTTTCTATATTTAATCCATTTCTAAATTCTTCCTTTGGAAATTGAATTGCTTAGACTCATCTTGATCATTAATATCATCGGTTCTTTCCCCCTCAATGAATTCACTTACACACGGGAAAAAAAATTATACTCATCAGGCTCAGTATGATATTTTATTGACATTAATATTATTAATTCACATTAACTTTGATGTCAGTACTTACTAACTTTAAGAAGAGAATACATGACAAATGAAAAGCATTTTGCTAAGATAGTGATATTTCATAGTTTCGACAGCATCTGCATGATTAGCAAAATTGACAGTGAATGATACATTTGAATATCCCCAGTCCAGTTTTAGGGCCTCAAAAATATAGCCTTTAGTTTTCAAGGTTCTCTGCTAAAAACTGCATATATATATATATGATACATTTTGTAAATAATTTCCAAAAATTACAGGTATATCCTCTGACAGATGTCACTTTTAAAGTAACGTTTTCAATTTTTATTTCTCTTAGATTAGAACTTTGTAATTGTATTTCTAGGTAACTGAATAATGATTAAGTCTGTGTCCACTGTTGAAGGAGAAAAGAACCCTTATCATTTAATAATGGTATCATTGTCGTGATTGGCATTATTGTTGTTAAGTGTGACGCATCATGATTAAAAAGTGTACTCGCACTAATCCTTGTGTTTTTCGGGTTCTGTTTGCTCTTTCAGAGACAAGGAAATAGCATGGCATGAAACATGGCTCAGTTCTATTACAAAAGGAATGTGAATGCCCCCTACAGAGATCGCATCCCTCTAAGGATAGTCCGAGCAGAATCAGAGCTCTCACCATCAGAAAAAGCCTATTTAAATGCTGTGGAAAAGGGAGATTATGCAAGTGTCAAGAAATCCCTGGAGGAAGCGGAAATTTATTTTAAAATCAATATTAATTGCATCGATCCTCTTGGAAGAACTGCTCTCCTCATTGCAATTGAAAATGAGAACTTGGAGCTCATTGAACTACTTTTAAGCTTTAATGTCTATGTTGGAGATGCTCTATTACATGCCATCAGGAAGGAAGTTGTCGGAGCTGTTGAGCTGTTACTGAACCACAAAAAGCCCAGTGGAGAAAAACAGGTACGTGCCAGAGCACCGTTTTTGATAGATTTTCCTTGCAGAAGGTTTCTGTGGATATCCAAATTCTCTCCAAATTTTAAGAATTAGAAGCACTGGGGGCGCCTGGGTGGCTCAGTTGTTAAGCGTCTGCCTTCGGCTCAGGTCATGATCCCAGGGTTCTGGGATCGAGTCCCACATCGGGCTCCCTGCTCGGCAGGAAGCCTGCTTCTCCCTCTCCCACTCCCCCTGCTTGTGTTCCTGCTCTCGCTATCTCTCTCTCTGTCAAATAAATAAATAAAAATCTTAAAAAAAAAAAAAGAATTAGAAGCACGGAAATCAGAACTCTTAAGACAGAGAGCTAGTGGCAGCTACACACGTCATACCCTCTGACAGTTGCTAGTCCCTGTGCCCCCTGCCCTGGCAAATCAGACCTTTAGGGAGAACTAAAGCAACACAAAGGGGCCCACCGTGGCTTCGCATTCATTGGAAACCTTTCTATGTAATGCCCAACCTAGAACGCTGTTTGAGGCTCGGATCTGTGCGTGTGGGTATTTTTACTCTTGTCTTTTCATTTCACATTCTACCACAGCAAGCTGAATCCGTTTGCTGTTTTCCTGTTTAATCTGTTTGCCTGTTCTGGGATTCTGCATCATACTGCAAAAGTGAATTGGATCACCTAAGTTTGATATTGTTCCTTAGCAAACTCCAGTGGATTCTTTTAAATTGAGGCAAAAAAAAAAAAAGGATTACTAGAAAATAACTAAAGCCTGACTATAGGTTTAACAGTATGCCAAAGTGAAAGGCAAAAGATTTATGCGATCTGAAGAGAAACCAGAGGAACAGTATGCCAAAGTGTAGCTATGTCTTAGTGTCATTGGTAGAAAGTACACTAAAATGGCACATAATTCTACAGTGTGTGGGACTTTTTTCCCTATCTTCCTATTTTTGTTGTTGTTCTTTGGCTTTTTTTTTTTTAACCACTAAGGAAGTGGAGAAATCATAAAAAGGAACGAATAAGGAATCTGTTTTTGTCTGTCTAGACCCTTCTGTCTGTGACTGCCCTGTATCTGAATTGTCTATTGGATCCCTTTTTCCTCTCGCACTGAACTCTTCACTTCCCTGTATCAAATCCAATTGACTAATTGCAAAGACATTGTACATACCGCAGTGGCTCAAAATCTGCCTTTTCAAATAAAATCTTCAAATGTGTGTTATTCCTCTCTAGCCGTTTCTGCTGTATTGGATAATGTGCAACCTCTGCAAAGGACAGACTGTTAGGAGAAGCTACATTCTTTTCAAGCCAGCTCTGCTGTGGCTCCTGTTATCTCTGCTTTACTGGAGGACTTTTTTTCTGAATCCTTGCCATTATTAGCAGGACAACTTCATGGCTGGGTGTCTCCTGAATAAAAAACAACAACAACAAAAAAACTCTCGCTGTGTTGTCAGAAGCCTGTGTTCTATGGTACATTTTTATGCCTGCCCACCATTCACCCCTTCCCCTTACCTGAGTCCAAGCTTTCAGAAAGCAACACTCCACAAGGACAATACTTCTCTGCTTGTTGCTTTACTAGCTTTTTGTTGTTGGTTTCATATCCCATTGTTTGCATGTTACCTTCCCATCATATCACTAAAATTTTACTGGCAGAAAATTCACCTGTTGCATCTATCCTTTCAAACTTGTACAAACGTTGACAGGAGTGGGCAGGTCATGGTAATAGCTCAAGATATATGTTATATCCCAGGTTTTACCACCAAGGGAAGTGCAGGACACAGAGAGGAATGAGTAGGAGTCTGTTTTCATCTGTGTAAGTTCAGGTGCTGCTTTGTCACCTTGTGATTTTGAAATTTCTTCCACAGTCATACCCCGTGGTTTCTAACAACAACGACCTTATATTGTACACCCTCTTGTCTTATGTCTATATAGGGGACCATGAGACAGATGTTGTGACTGTGGTCTAGATCATTTTAGATTGCACAAAGTCTATAGAACAAACTTGCCATTAAGTGTACTTTTTACATTTATTACTAAATAACTTTAGCTCTGTTTTCTAGAGAACACTGGCCATACATTTCAATGTCTCTTTAGCAAATGACATTTGTGCTGGCCAGAGTAATTTGGTGTCTGGAAAAGATATCTGCTATTATGAGAGTGTTTGTTGGAAGATATTCAACTTCTGAGCTCAACGCTAGTCTCACAAGTAGGTCCTGGCTCCTTACAGGCACTTGATCTGAACCCTGGTTATTAACAAAAGGCAGTAAAGGTTTGCAGTCTGCCAGGAGTCAGAAATATCTCAGGCCATGTGTTTCTGGAAGATTACTCTTGTATCTATTTGCTGGCCAAGAATTTTCCTTTTGTATTTGTACATTCTAGAATTCCTCTTCAGTGAAGGCACTAAGAATAAACAAAACAAAACAAAAAATATGTATCTTTTTGTTTGAACTTCATCATTTTGAAAGAACAAAACCAATCTACCACAGAGGTCCTGGTACATTGTTGTTAGAACATAATATGTATATAATGTAGCACACAAAAGATGTTCTCCGGGCTGGGGGTGGGGAATACAGTAAATCCCATTAGAGCTTGGCTGTTTATCTGTGATTTACTTAGATAATACATCTCTCAGGTACAGCCAGCATGTTTTGGAGTAAGTTGCCGTAAATCAGTGCGTTGTATGTAGCAAATATGTTCTTGACAGGAATTTTTTTCTCTTATAAATTGTAATTTTTAAGATGATTCTTGTGTTTGTTGTAAGCCATTTTGTGTATTATTATAATTTGCTGAATTTCTAGTCTCATGGGCATCTCCCAAAGACTCTGAGACACATTGCCATTAATTCTGTTGAGGTCACTAAAGCCAAGTGTTTATACCTGAAAACAATAATATCCAAGTGGACAAAATAAACCTAACTTGTCCTGAAATGAGCCAGGAATGAGGCTATAATATAAAAATTACACAAATCTGATTATTAGAACACTTACTTAAGAACTTAAAATGTGGGCACCTAGGTGGCTCAGTTGGTTAAGCATCTGCCTTCGGCTTAGGCTATAATTCCAGGGTCCTGGGATCGAGCCCCGCATGGAGCCAGGCATCTGGCTCCCTGCTCAGTGGGGAGTCTGCTTCTCCCTCTGCCCCACCCCCCCATCCATGCCAACTCTCTCTCTCCCTCTCTCTCACACACAAAGATAAATAAATAAATAAATTTTTTTAAAAGAACTTAAAAAGTGACAAATGTGGATTAGGAAATATACTCTTCTTTTGTAAGTTTGTCACATATTCATTTCTTTGTCTGGAAGAAGATGCAGCGTGTGGTGGCATCCTGAAGTCATGGGAGCTGTGAGTTTCAGATTAGTTTGTGTACATTCTCCAGAGAACAGTTTACTATTTGCATATGCTTATTGTGCCTGGCCTTGTGCTGGATGCTAGGGAGTAGACGTTGTTCCTATTCTTCGGAGTCTGAAGGTCTAGTTGTGAAGAAAGACAGGAAAAATATCATGGGAATATGAATAAGCGTGATCACAATGGAAAAGATGAAGGAGAAATAAATTCTTAGGTATTGACTAGATTTCGTAAATACAAACTGTTAGTGGGTAGTGGACATGAAGGGGTAGGAGAAGGGCCTGAAGAAGGAGGAAGAAGGCTGTTTAAGGGTGTATACGTGGAAGAAGTTAACTCCATTCGCTAGGATCGAGACTATAGGACACGGTCTATAGGACCTGATTGGATATACTCAGTTTTTTATTTTGTTGAAATTGACACTTAGGAGGCAATTCAAAATTTTGGACTTAAAGGGGTCTGGGATTGATATATAGATGACAGTGAGGACTTTGAAACCTCTTGTCTTCCCATCACTCTGACATTGATTTTCTTTTCTTGCCCTTATAAATGGTTTAAATGTTTGTGGTTGTTAGCCTATTAAAAGATTTTCTCAATGCAACATCTAACAAAGGTATTTCAGTTTTGCCAGATAAATAGATGGTCATAGATCATTAAATATTTCCTTCCATATTTAATGTAGACCAACATAAATCAGGGTATTGAGTCCTAGTGTTTTATTTTTATTTTTCTATTAACAAATGGAAAGAGTAATATTTCATTTCTTTCGTACAGTAGACAGCATAGAGAAAATGTGATTCCCCACACTAAGCAGGAAGATGGAACGTCATGTTTTTTGTTTTTTTTTTAATTTTATTTATTTATTTGACAGAGAGAGACACAGCAAGAGAGGGAACACAAGCAGGGAGAGTGGGAGAGGGAGAAACAGGCTTCCCGCGGAGCAGGGAGCCCGATGCGGGGCTCCATCCCAGGACCCTGGGATCATGACCTGAGCCAAAGGCAGACGTTTAATGACTGAGCCACCCAGGCGCCCTGGAATGTCATGTATTCTTACTGGGACAGCTCCCTTGTTACCATCATTACTCTGATATTCTCTGATAATTTTATTGACCTTTTCTTTAACCTTCTGAGTACCTTATTTCTCTACAGGGAATAACGGAGAGTGGCTTCTTAGCCCCAGTTTTGAGCCAATTGATTGGTTACTTGACTTTTAATTATTTCTAACAGACCTTTCTCTTTGATGTCATCTCAGACCAGATTCAAGGCCACATTCAATTTCAGTTTCAGCTGCTTCAGTACATGTCTATCAGAAACAGATACAGATTTCCATTCTCCACTTAGAAAGTGGCTCTCAGTCTTCAGCACCGTTAGAATCACTGGAAGCGTTTAGTAAAACATAGATTGCTGGATCTTCTGGATCCCACCCCACCCGTCTCTGATCTAGCAGGTCCGGAATGAGACCCCGGAACTTACAGTTCCCACAAGTACATAAGGGATAGTAATGCTGCTGGTCAGGAGACAGCACTTTTAGAACCACTGACTTCGAAGTTGAAAGTTATAGAATGACTGTGATTGTATATTTTATGTTAGGTGTGTATTGAACTATGCCATGCTAACCTGGCTTTCAGGAGATTTGAGTTAATACCCTTAAATATTAATGATTAAGTGATATTTAATATATGAGAGTCTCCCAATTTCACTATGTTTATTATACTTTTCCATTCTTTGGGAAGAAGATTTTGCTAAACATTACTGATTAGTTCAACAGTTAAGCCTTGAGTATTTCATTTGAAGAAATTTATTTTAAAGCTCTATTAAAAAGAATATCAAATTTATGGGGCCACCTGGGTGGCGCAATCGGTTAATCGCCTGGCTCTTGATTTTGGCTCAGACCATGATCTCAGGGCCCTGGGATGGAGCGCCTTGTCTGGCTCTGTGCTCAGCAGGGAGTCTGCATGAGGATTTCTCTCCCTCTCCCTCTCCACTCTTTCCTCCACTCGCTCTCTCACACTCTCTCTCTCAAATAAATAAATAAATAAGTCTTTAAAAAAAAGAACATAGATTTTATAACTTTGAGAGCTCTTGGAGATTACCTAACCCAATCACTTTATTTTACAAAAAAGGGAAAGAGGGACCCAGTGGAGT
This sequence comes from Mirounga leonina, assembly GCF_011800145.1. Lineage (NCBI taxonomy): Eukaryota > Metazoa > Chordata > Mammalia > Carnivora > Phocidae > Mirounga > Mirounga leonina. The sequence continues at coordinate 64,140,133 of NW_023270316.1, forward strand.
TGGTATTTGACCTGACTAAAAGGATCTATATATAAATTAATAGCTAGAACATGAACCTTGAGATAATGTGAATGATGATGATGATGATAATTATCATTATAAAGGTAATAATAATACTAGATAATATTCATTAAGCCTGTCACTATGCTAGGAATTGTGATAAGAATTTTGTATGAAGGTAGGTGCTATTGTTATTCCCATTTATAAATAGGGAAGTGAAGGCATAAAAAAGTAAAATTGACATGTTCCAGACTACAAAGGCAGGAAATCAGAGCTGGAACTTAAGAGTCATGAAAGATAACTGTATGTTCTCAAGCTGTAACCACTACATCAATGTGAATGGGAGTAATTTAAATCATTAATCATCCTCATATGGGATAAGAGATAAATTTAAAAGAGTCTCTAGATCTCCATATTCAGGAGAGACTGAGGATCTCTATCTTGAATATTATAATGTCATTTATAATCTGGTTGCCCAATAAATAGGAATAACAAAGTCATTAGAAGCTGGGAAGTGCTGGGAAGGAGCAGAGTTGAGGGAAAGAGAGGCTGACTTCAAACCCCATTCACCCCTTGCTAACAGGACAAATTTCTCAATCATTCTGAGCCTTAGTTTTCTTGGCTGTTAATTAGAATCATAGTATGAATTTATTTGCTTCTTAAAGTCTGGTGTTCAAATTCTATAAAAGTATCTTGTAAGGTAACACATAAAAATAGCATACTATACTGTTACCACTGTATTATGCCATAATCTGTCTTCCTGTTGACAAATATCATAATGACACAATGCATGTCAAGAAGATGAAGTGGGCGCCTGGGTGGCTCAGTCGTTAAGCATCTGCCTTCGGCTCAGGTCATGATCCCAGGGTCCTGGGATCGAGTCCCACATGGGGCTCCCTGCTCTGCGGGAAGCCTGCTTCTCCCTCTCCCACTCCCCCTGCTTGTGTTCCTGCTCTCGCTATCTCTCTCTCTGTCAAATACATGAATAAAATCTTTAAAAATAAAAAAGAAAAAAAAAAAAGAAGATGAAGTTAAGTGTTGGCAATTCACCCTGTAGAGTGCATGACTTCTTTTTTCATTTGAAAAATGCGATCATTGGAAACCCTATTCAGAGAGAGCAAAGGAGAATTTAATTCAGTTTACTCTTTTCTTTTTCACTTCAGTGCATGTAGGGGAACTTTTTTTTAAGTAGTTTCAGTAGATTGGCTGTTTCTAAAGTCACAACTTGTGACTTTAGAAACAGTGCCCATTATGTGATCAGAAAATCAAAGAGTCTGAAATAAGAGATTGGCATTAACATGTTTTGGGGTTTTTTTAAAGATTTTATTTATTTATTTATTTATTTGAGGGAGGAGGGGCAGAGGGAGAGGAAGACAGAGAATCCCAAGCAGACTCCATGCTGAGTGTGTAGCCCAACAAGGGGCCTGATTCCAGGACCCGCAGATCATGACCTGAGCCTGAATTGAGAGCCACTTAACCGACTGCACCACAAGGGGCCTCCGGCATTAGCAGTTAATGCAAATATACATCCAACCTAAAATATACCCTGCTGACTAAAATTAAAGAACATTTTTTTCAATCAGTATGGGTACTAATAAATAAATCTCTGGCTATTGGGCAGAGAACTATGCTCTTAAAACAAATCTAAAATTTTCAGATTGAAACCATTTGTTTTCTGCCTCAAGACTTAAGATACCCTGAAAAATTTACTTTCAACTCTTGCATTCATTTCATTTTCCTCATTGGACTTTGGAACCAGTAATTTGCCTTCCTCAGTCCCGTGAACTTCCTATGATGCCTCATAAATGAAACTGTTTGCTAAGACAATTTGTATGCCCTAGTCTTTAAAGCACTCTTTGCAGAATGAAAACATTTACTTTCCTCAGTAGTTAACCAACTGAGGTTACCCTTTTCTCTGTTTTTATTACAGCCTGGATATTGACAGTAAGAGAACCGAAATATATGTTTAACCATAATCTTATGAACTATCAAAATTCAGAGAGCAAGACTGAGAGGAAAAATGGGCAAGAGACAGAAATAGAGTAAAGTATTTAAGATGTTCCCCCTCAAAAATACTTATCCTATTGTGTGACATAGTATATAAATAATTAATTATACTTTCTTTCTATTCTGATTTAAGCTGTCAACAGAAAAGTTGTTTATAATATTGTCTAAATCTACCATTAATATGGAAAAGCTGAAACTTATCCCCAGCTATGTAAAGTAGTAACCAATATAAAGTATTTTTTATTAACAAGTAGTTTGGAAATCTAAAAATTAAATTGAGTCTTATTATTCCACAGCAGGGAGTTTAAAAGCTATTATAACATTGAGCATAGATTGCGTTTAGTCCCCTGGCAAATGGCAATCATGAGACATATGAATAATTCTGTCCTAAGTGGAAGAATTTTTATAAAAAGTAGCCTATGTCATACTGTTAATATGATGACATAAGCTGACTGGTCATTCTGACTCATCACATAATGCAACATTTACCTTCCATAGTTACATTGACATTTTATTCTTGAAGACCAGCCAATTAGAAAGAATCCCTTTGAAGCGCATGCCCTTGCTTTTTCCTTTCGGCATATCACACTTATTATGAAAATAAAATAATAATAATCATTAAATATGATTGGAACCCACAAAAGAAAAGGGATTTTAGCCTTTTCTGAAAATCAAGTGAAAAAAAAAAAAAACACAAAAACAACAACTTCAAGCAACTGAACAAAACTCCAAGCATTGAGAGATTTCCATTCTACAGTATGAATATATAAGGGGCGCCTGGGTGGCTCGGTCCGTTAAGCATCTGCCTTTGGCTCTGGTCCTGATCCCAGGGGCCTGGGATCAAGCCCCACATCAAGCACCCCCCCCATGTGCTCTCTCTCTCTCAAATAAATAAATAAAATCTTTAAAAAAATAAGAATATACAAAATAGAGCCCTTATTCCCCATTTTTGGACAGAGAAGGAGTGAGATATGGTGAAGAGAGTTGAGAGAGAGAAAAATTTGGATATAAATCCTGTTTTATCATCTCAGGCAAATAATTTAATCTTTAGGGTCTTGACTTGCTCATAAAGAAGAGGGGCATTATAGTCCTTACTCAGCAGGTTGTTGTAAACATTAGCTAACACCCCGAAGTGCCTACATTGAGAGAGTTAGCTCAGTAAGTCCCTCCACCTTGATACCATTTGATCATTTTATATTTATTAAATTTAATTTAGTTTAAAGTGCTTATATGCATTGAAGAGGCTAAATATTCCCCAAAGCAAATGCATTGTGAAGTGTTAGTGCTAGTATGAAGAGTGAGTTTATGTTAAACTTAAAATAAGAGAGATTGAAACTGATCTTTCAAATATGAGCTTTGGTGAAAAGCTTTTTTGGAGTCATTTTTATTAAATCCCCCCAAACCTTTAGAAATGTTGTGATGAAATCTAAAAATAATAACATGATGTCTCAGCAAACAATGTATTCATTGAACTTACTTAATTATTGTAATTTAAAAAATTAATCACCAAGGAATCACAGTGATTCATTTAACAATTATAATTAATCAAATAGATAAGGTATTAATATAATTGGGAATTATAAAAAATATCTATTATGATTAGAATGTCCCATAACTGTTTTCAAAATGCCCTCTTTTTTTCAACTTACTATATTTACTTATTCTCTGATTAGATGCAAAATAAGTAAAATTTTATTACTGTAAAATCTGAAACATAGGAAAATGAGGATTCAAGTAGTGTGGAATTTTAAATGCTCAAGAACCAATTTTTCAAGCAGTTAGAAAGAGTGCTCTCATTTTCATTACCACAATTTTTTCTTTATGCAGTCATTTTCTGGATCAATTAACTTCTAGATATATCAATGTTCCAAGTCACTGTTGTTTGAATCATGTATTAGAAACACTTGACAATAATTCTAAACTATGAGCTTGGAGCATGGGAGGACCAATTTATACACTACCTAGAGGAATGGGTGGTTTATGCAAGATAAGAGAAATTCATAATTGCAAATTTACCAACTGAATCCATAGCTTTTTTCTCCTTAAATGAGATCATGAGTGAGTGGAGTCAGGTTTAACTTTGCAGGATCCTCACCCCTCATGTGTGTAACCTAATTGCAATATTCCTCCTTGGTTTCTGGATTTTCCTGGGGGAAATATAGAGATTTGTTTGATTTGGAGATACAGGCTTAATTGTTAAGCAATTCTACTACCATTAGTTATAAATGTGAACTTTTAACACAATAATGCCATGATGAATAAAGTATAAATTAGAAATAATTATGCATTTATTTAGACTTTGTTATGTGTATTACTCCCTGCTCAAAATGTCAGTGAATCCTCAGTTAGCAGTATATTGACAAATTTTCCTCAAAAACAATACATAATTTGAAAAAGCAAATAGGTTAAATGCATTGTAAACTTCTATTACATTATACTATCATGGCTGTAGATCAAAGGATACTAATAAAAATTGTTAACAGTAATTGGGCATTTCAATGTGCCAGGCATTCTCTTAAGACCATTTTACATTGTTGTCTCATACATCAGGAAATTGAAGCTCAGAGAAATTAAATAATTTTCCAAGGGAAGTCTGAGTGTAAGTATTCTGTGTTCATGGTCTTTACTCTACCGAACTGCCTGGTTACTTTGGCCATCAGATATATCCAGCAAGCTCAGCCCTTCAGAACATCCACAACCTAGGAGTACAACTTGGTCTTCGAGCAGCATAGAAAGATCTCTCCATGTCTTGACTCCACAGAAGCATCCTGAAATTCCTCCAACCAGGCTCCTCATTCAGTTTTAAGTGCTTCTCAGTTAATGATTTAACAAAACTGGTCATCTGATGTCCTCAATTCCCCCTAGATTGTTGTAGGAAAGGACTGGCAGTAATGAGGGAATAGTGTTAGCACACTGAGAAATCGCTAGCAAGACTTGAGACAAGCATATTAACAGGAATGTAGAAGGTGACACGTCAAGCAGCACTCATCACAGCATTACCCTGTGCTTGGCCAGACACAGACGTTGAGGGCCCAGAGAGGAGCTTGTCTTGGAACCTGACCGGGAGTCTGCAGAGAGGGACCCCACCTCCTAGACTGGCAGAGGTTATTTTGCAGACAACACAAATCCTTTTCCTCATTTATGTGTGCGATAAATTGTGAAACCTTGATGGAATGAAATATCCCTCTTGTTTGTTACCCTCATAGCCTGTACACCCCTTTATATTTCTTAGAATGTTATGTTGAAAATATGTATCACTGTTCCCTACTTAGTGAACTTCACAATACCAAGAAGTATGTGTGCGTGTGTATACACACACACACGTATATATACACACACATATGTTTGTTCATGCATGCACAAACCCTTCATAACAAAAATAAAGGAAAATGGAACTGATTTTCTTAAAATCATAGATAGTTGTTTAGGTTTGGAAGAGATTCTAAAGGTTATCTAGTGCGATCACCCCTACAGTGTTTATTATTTGTACTAAGCACAGGTAATATAGAATCACTATATTATTCCTGATATAGAATCACTGTCTTCTGCTCCTTCTTCAACTCCGCTGTAGCAGAGTGGGGGAGGACAACTCAAGATGAAAAGACACAGCAAAGTTAGTAGAATGGTTTGGGTGAGCAAAGTTTCAATAAAGGGATCATGTATTTCCTCACTTACTCTTTTATTCTGTTGTTTTTAAGATTTCATTGGCTACAACTGTGACCAAAATATTATTAAAATATGTTCATAGAGCGAACAACTTAATAAAAAAAATATGATCACAAAGAAAACCTTGACTGCAAGGAATCTAATCTAGCAATCAATTGCCACTTCAAGATAAATAAAAGTAATAATATATAATACACATCCTCATCTATTTTGTTTTCCCTACAATACAAATTTGTAGTTGCATTTACAACTGCATTTTTGTGAGAGTAGAGGAATAGTGCCCCTAATGTCTAAGAAATATCTGTATTTGATTATGTAAGACACAAAAATTGAAAAACCTTAACATCAGTAAAAGAAGGAACTAGTGCCATTGTGTTTCCATAAAATGATAAAAGTGTTTAAGTATTCAGTGGATGTGGGAAAATATAATACATTGGCATATTAGATGATTTTTTGTATATAATAATGTGATATACTCTTCACTCTAAATAGAATCAATAGAAAATATTTTGCTTTGTACATGTATATAACTATTAGCTCTATCAATGAAATGCTTAAGTTTTTAAAATTTTTATGTAATAAATTAAGTAACGTTAAATGTTGCTAAATCATACCTCTCTGGCATACTTTATTCTAGAGTATCAGTGCCCATTAATCCTTTATCATCTGAGGAGCTTTTGCTTCTTCTGGCCTGATCTTAAATGACCAGTCTTAGAAAAGTACACTTTAAGTATATTCCATTGGGTGCTTTTCAGCCTAAACTTAATGTCTAAACTGCAGGTAGTAATCATTAAATCATATGTTCCAGAAGCACCCGTTTTGGATGAATTTTACTTTACTATACCATGTTCTACTTAACCCTGACCTAGGCTGCCTGATTCTCTCAACCAAAAAAGCAAAGATTCAATGTCTAATTTTGAATTCAGAGAGAATTAAGAACAATTTTATATCATCCTCATCCCCCCCACCACACACACACACACACACACACACACATACACACACAGACTCCTGGAACCATCACCTTATACAGGTTATGAAAAAAGTGAAGCTTAGAGTCCAGGAAATTTACCAAAGATGACTGAGATTATCCGTTCTTGAGCCGGGTGTAAAATTCAGTTTTTGTCTAGAATCAAATAGAAACATTTGTCATAAACATCACTTTATTTCCACTTTAAATATTTTGTGGAACAAGGAAAGACATGTAAACATAAATAAGTGTTTTAAGGCTTTGTTTTGCATAAGAAGAAATATTTCATGGTGGGAAAAGCTCAGGTTTGGAATCAGACGGGAATTCAAGTCCTACCTCCACCCTTTCCTACTTGTGTGAGCCAATGGTTATTTTTAACATGAAAGGGAAAGCGGTAATGGCTACCTCTCACAATTATTATGCAAATTACAAATGTGAAATACTTCATGTAAAGTGCTTAATGTATTTACATTTGAAGCAGCATCATCATCATCATTCATCATCACACCCAAGATGCATCTTCATACAAGAACTAAGCATGCCAATTCGATCTAAAGATTCACATTTGTATCACATTTCTAATTTTTATGATAAGGTTTCAAATATGCTAATGTAGACCGTGGGAGTCAAACTTGTTGAATTCTGGTGATGAAATCTCTTGGGAAAAGCTTCCTGGAGATCCACATAATGGTTAGGAGGCCTATGAATCCATAAGAGGTTGGATGGAGCCAAGAAGCTCGAGCCTTACTTCAACCAGGTCTAGAAGTCAGGAGAGAGGAGATGGGCCAGGCTTATAAAAACCACAGTGAAGTCTAAATAAATATAAACATGCTATTAATTATCAAATAAAATGTAGTTTCACTCTGAATAAAGAGAAAGAAAAGGAGAAATTATGATAAAGGAAAATGATTGGAGATGATCCCTTAGAAGAATAAACAGATTCCCTTAGGGATATTTTCAGGAGTATGTTTTCAGAAGGCACTGAAATTCAACATTGTCAGATAAATGCAGGATATCTACTCACCTAGGTCAGATCATCTCTTTTAATAGGTGAAATAAAGCAGATCACATTTTTTTAAATCACATTTAAGGAAAAGACTGCCACCTGGTGAATATTTGAGGCCGTTAAAAATACATGTTACAGTTTTAAACATCTGGCATGAACTTAAAAATTAGTCATATACTTTATTCTTCTTTATTTTTTTCAGTAGATTAAAGTTTTTGCAGTCTGCAATACTAGCAGAGGTCTTGTTAAGCACTTAAAGTTACAAGTTTCCATGAAATTTGTCTATTTTTATCTGATTTTATTAACTGGTACAACTGCATCACCTAATTCAGATTGAAAGTGACCTCCCCAAAAAGCAAAAAAAAATTTACAAACAGCATGCTCTATACTTTTTTGCATTCCTTTTTTACTTAATTGTATAACAAAATGACAAAAAAAGATATTTTAAGATTACTATCATGCAAAAACATCCCATTTGTTACAGAAAATCTGATCCAAAAGCAAAAAGCAGGAGATCATTTTTCATTGTATAACTAGCTCTGTAGTGAGAGGCTGGTTTGATTTCCCTGGAACTTCAGCTCCTTCTGTATATTTCACCTGGGGCATGATAAATGAGGAATTAATCCCCAATGTTTTCATCTTCTAGTAAAATGTTGCCCCTCCACTTATCCTAACATTATATATATATATTTGACACATTTAAAATAGAGGCTAAGAAGTCTTTTAGCAGGCTACTACAGAACTCATAAATTGCAGATGGTCTTTCTTATATCTCAAGATTCAAGTTCACTGCTAAAGGAACTCAGTGGAGGAAAGAGGAAAGAAAAAAATGATTCTTTCCCTTCACATGTGCCTTTCTCAACATTCAGTCAAAAATCTAAGTGATACTTTCTTTAGTTGTGAGCAGAATAAAGCCGTCATTCCATTAAGAGGAATAAGGGTGCCCATCACTTTTCTCTAACCTAGAAAGCTCTGCTACACTCTTCTCACTGTCAATTCCTAGAATTTTTCCAAGTGTTATTTCGGTTATTTCGGAGAAGAAGTTTTAAAAAAATAAGTTATTTCAGTAGCACTGCTTAGTTTTATAGCCATATTTTTAATCTTGAAAGACTAGGCTTTTGTGGCCTCATCTTGCTTTGATGCTTACTGATACAAACACATTATGTGATATTGATAGATCTTGTATTCCAATTTAATTTGCTAATTCTTTCTAATGAAGCTTTTATCTCTTTAATTTGTTGCATCATGTGATCACTACTACATAAATATAAAAGCTTGTCTGAACTGTTGATGTTGCATTTGGGTCTTTTACAACAAAGTCATTTTTCATTCTGTTCTTGTATGGTGAAGGTCTTGTTGGTTTACTTTCTTCTCGAATTTATGAATTCCAGTCTATTTCTAGGGCATAAATCACTCTCCAAACCAAATCCAATCCTGGTCTTATTTTCTTTTACCAGCTACATAATACTATGTACATCCTCAGTATTAAGTAACAGCTTGCCAAATAGATGGTAGATGGATGAATATGGCACATTAAAAATCCCACCATCACTCATAAAAATAAACTAATCAAAGAACAATCTGGCAAGATAAAATCAAACACCAAAGAGCTGCGAGCTTTAATTAAGGTAAAATACTCATTTGGATCATTTTCAGAAGGAAAACAAGATTTATTTAGTTTATTTATTTAGTATTCTTAAATTTAATATCTTTGTTATGAAATATTCTGGGAAGAATTTTTTTTTTTTTAATTTGGCCCCTATTTCAGCATGAGCTCTGTAGGATTGTGAGGAGGTATAGCATTCTGAGGAGCCTCACCACATTTTGAAAAGTCAAAAAGTCGAAGTTACATGTAAAGCATGCAGATTTCCTTGCAGCGATTGCAATATTTCCATAAAAGCCTGTGATTGTTAAAAAAAATAAAACACACTTCCAATTTTCTATAATATATATTCTATAACATATCTAGATAGATAGATGATAGATAGATAGATAGATAGATAGATAGATAGATAGATGGTTAGATAAGGTGTATCTCTGGGTAGTGTGTTGAATTTTTGTTTTCTGCTTTTATACTTTTGATTTTTTTAAAAATCTTTAGGCAGTAAGGAACATAGCTATTGTAATAGGAAAATGTCAATGCTTGTCTCAAAGATCATACTTGTGCACACCACCACAACAAAATGCAATCAATGAGAAGGAAATTATTAAATATATAGGCAGGTTAGTCATCAATATAAAGTTAGCATTGTGTCTTAGAAGTATTTAATTATACTATTATAATAATGAATAAAAGGGACATAAAATTTAGGAAACTGACACCCACTCAGTAGGCCAGTTCTTTTAATATTCATAAATTAAATCCGAAATTTTATTTATTATTCTTAAATTTAATTTCCCTATTATTAACTGAAAAATTAAAACTTTTACAATTGTAATAATCATCTCTATTTTCATTTTTAATATTATAAAAGTAAAACTTACTTTCTCCTCTTTACATTTATAAATCACTCCAACTCTGTCAAAGCACTTTTGTGTTAAGGTCACTCAATGCTGTGCGTCGACAGGCAATGCTGTTGAGTGATGTGCTGGGGGCCACACCGATGGTGGATGAACCAAAGTCTCCTGACTCCTTAGCCTCTGTTTGTTTTTGTTTTTGTTTTTGCTTTTAAGATGTATTATTTTGAGAGATTGCTGAGCAGGCGAGTGGGGGAGGAGGCAGAGGGGGAGAATTTTAGAGCTCACGGCAGAGCGCAGAGCCCTAGGCAGGGTTTGATCTCAGCACCCATGAGATCATGGCCTGAGCCAAAACCAAAAGTCAGATGCTTCACCAACTGAGCCATCCCGGCGCCCTTCCTCTGCTCCTTTTAAGGTAACTGATCCAACCACAGCCCCAGCTGTACCCAATCATAACCTCCAGGCATTCAGACTTCGGACCCTGTAAGTCTCCACTAACTTACAGCCACTCGTGTCTTCTTAGCTTCAGCTGCTGGTTCCATATTTTCACTTTGCTTCTCCTCTCTCAGGAGGATCATTTTGGTTCCCATCCTGGCTTGGCGGGAAGCCTGCTTCTCCCTCTCCCATTCCCCCTGCTTGTGTTCCCCCTCTCGCGGTGTCTCTCTCTGTTAAATAAATAAATAAAATCTTAAAAAAAAAAAAAAAAGAGTTGAAGTAGATTTTCCAGTTCTTTATCCAAGATGCAAATAGTATTTAACAGTTATTTATGATCTATCTGTAGCAGTACATAATAAAGGGCACATGCCATTTTAGGAGATACAGAGCTTAAATTTTCAGTAACGAAAAGTACGTGTACCAAACTGTGATATCTACACTTACAAACTCGCTTGCCGGGAAATTATTGCTCTACCTTTTGGATGAATCAAGCACTATAATTGGGACTGTGTTTATGTGAGGAGAAACAAATGGAAGTGGCAAAACCGAACAAGACCATTTTCTGCTCTTTCTCCAGCCCTAGGCTTGTCACATAATACTGGTGCCTTCCCGTTATTTCTTGATTTATAGATTACAAGGTGCTTTCACATTTCGTCTTCACCACAACCCTCTGAGAGTTACCTTTGAAAGCGCTTTGATATATATGTCTCGGGGTCTTATTCACCGATGAGAAATACCTTGAATAAATGTCCACATTTCAAAATGGGAAAATGGAAACACAGAGAAGTTAGCTGGCTTTGTCATTTGCACACAACTAAAAGTGGTGGAGGCCAGATTTAATGCCTATCTTCTTACTCTTGACGCCTGGGCAATTTCCAAGATCTTGCAGCTGCCTTACGCGTAAGACGGATTGTCTATTGATGAAGAATTTGGACTCTGGAGTCAAGCTGCATGGGTCTCCTTGTGACCATGGGCAATCTATTTAATTTCTTGAAGGCCTATTGTCCTTTTTCTAAAAAGGGGATGATAATCATAACAACTACTTCCAAAAATGATTTTGAGGACTTTAATTGGTCCTTAGCTTAATTGCTGAGGCATGAAAAGCTCCTAGCACAGGGCATTGGTACATGATGGGCACTCCATACATGTTATTATTGCCTGTGTCACATTATATAATCAGACTCCAAGCATATTTTTTTAATTAATAGTGTCAATTAGATAAATGATTTTTGCCATATCTTCGTTCATTTGGTTCAAGTATGTATCGTATCCAAGTTGTCAAATTATATTTACTGTGTGCCTCATACACCTATTCAAGTCAATACAAACTATATCTACTGGCTGGTATTTTTAATTAAAAGTATCCTTTAAGTTGGCTGACAGTAAAAATATATAGCCAATTAAATGTAAAGTGAATACTAACTCTAAAAAAGTAAAAATAGTTACTGATATTACAGGATTTATACTGGAGATGTCGCAGACCAAAGCTTGGGGAAAGTTATATGCAGTTTGTAAGAGAACCATTAGAGGAGGTAAGAGAATCAGAAAGGGTGTAATATGGACACCTTTCTCACTGTTCTTAGCAACTCCCTTTTTGAAAATGGCTATTTCCGGGCGCCTGGGTGGCTCAGTTGGTTAAGCGCCTGCCTTCGGCTCAGGTCATGATCCTGGAGTCCCGAGATCGAGTCCCGCATTGGGCTCCCTGCTCAGCAGGGAGTCTGCTTCTCCCTCTGACCCTTCCCCCTCTCGTGCTCTCTCTATCTCATTCTCTCTCTCAAATAAATAAATAAAATCTTAAAAAAAAAAAAAGAAAATGGCAATTTCCGCCTTCTTGTAAAAAGCAAATTATAATAGCTTCCCTTTCCCCTGCCTCCAAGTAAAGAGGAAAGAGCAGGTTAATGACAGTTCAGTTTTACTAAAGGGCATCATAGCAATGATGACATTTAAGTTGGGTTTTGAATGTTTAGTAGAATTTGATAAGTGGGAGGGAACAAGAAAGCGATGACAGGAATGTTTGAAGCTGGAATGATTAGGCCATAGGCCACATGCGAGGGTGGAGTACAAAGTAGATCTTAATACACAGAGTTGGATCTAATTATAGGCATCTTTGTTTATCAAAAAGTGGCTAAGGTATAATGAGGTGATACCAAGGACAGTGTGTGATATAGATCCTCAACTAACGTTTAAAGAACTTAAACGAGGAGCCTTTATGTAAATAATTATGCTACAGCTCTCCAACAGGACAAAATGAAACCTCAGGGCAATCCCTCCAGGCTGATAGATACAGTATTAATTCTAGTTCAGATTATCTAAAGCATTGTAACATTTCATATAGGGATATGCCACAAGCTGTGCAACGTTTTCTCTTTTGGAAAACGTTCCGGTATACCCCAATTTCTACCACAACAAACAATGATGAAATAAATATAAAGAAATATTCTCATGGTAATTGTTTCTCCATAGGAAAGTTTGATTAAGCACCAGATACTTTCCAGCAAGGCTGTTGTAATTCATATTGCTCTAGGTCTTGATGAGGGAGGGAAATTTTATCCACAACTCCTTCAATCTGGCAGTATGATGCCCAAAATATTGTAGTTCACTATCATTTTAATTTGCCTCTCCCTGACTATAGTGAGAAAGATCATCCAATGTTTCTGACCTTTTGATTTTCTTCTGCAAAACTCTAGTTTATAATTATCCATTTGTTCATTGGTTTGTTTATAACTTTATTTTCAATTTATACTTTCTCTTTCTATGATATGAATATTAAGTACGTTTCATATATAGCAAATTTGGTTTACCATAGTTTATTTTGTGACTTTATTTATGCTATCTTTGGTCATTCTATTTAAGAATTGTGTAATAAAATATATAGTTTTCTGTTCTGTGTTTCCAATCTTGCTTCAAGAGTTCTCCCCAACCCTGGGGCTATCCAACTATTTTTTCAAATTCTTTTCTAAAATTGTGTTACTTTTTCTTTTTTACATTTAAATATATATTCCATCTCTAATTTATTATTATGAAATGAGATAGGGATCAATTTTGTTTGTTTGGGTAGAGAATTGTTTCAGTGCCATGTAATATGTGAACCACTTTTTCCAACTGAATAGAAATTCCAATTTTTCACGCATGAGGCTCCTATATATAATAAGTTTAATTTCAGTCAAAATTCTGTTCAACTAATTTATATTTCTTGCTGTAATATCTCATTTTTTTGTCATCTTTCCTCCATCTGTTTTTTTATTTGCCCCTTAAACATCATTTATTTACATGCTAAGTCTTCTGGATTTCACCCCAGATTTCCAGAATTTTCCCTCACAAAGTAAACGTGTGTGTGTGTGTGTGTGCACGCACATGAGTGTGTGTGTTGTGGTCTATTTTTTCCACTTGACATTCTAGGACATTTGTAACTATAGAACATTCTATCTTTGAATAAAGCTGAAAAATGTATTTTTTTGTTTCAAAAATAATGCTTTCTTTCTTTTCTTTCCAGAACGTCTTTCAAATTCTCTAATTACCTCTCCTAAAAAAACAACTCTCTGGTTAGTGCTTTCTAGTTAAAATTCTCATTTGAGTTTTCCAATTCCAATTAAGTCAGACTTGAAGAACTTCTTAACTTAGGGAAGCAATAGATAACATTCAAGGATATCTGTGAACGAGGATGAACTGGAAAAAATACTTCTTTATTTTTACTAACTTCTAAATGGAATATATAATTTCCTTCCATTATGAACATAAGCCAAAAAATTAGTTTTGCTAGAAATTCTTGTGTCTTTGTCAGTAGCAGAAATGATAGGTATTTTGCTATCATATTACCATTTTACCATATACCTGATATATTTACATGTTGATCATTACCTCAAAATTAGTCTAATTACCTGCCAGTAGATCTTTGTATTTAATGCATTAATAGAGAAGACTATATGTTAGTCCATCACATATTTGTCTTTAGATTTTAAATATATTTAAATACTTTTTGGTGTGCAATACAATGCATTTATGTTTAGAAATATTCTTCTTTTTTCTTAAAAGATCTTATTTTATTTATTTGACAGAGAGAGACAGAGAGAGAGAGAGGGAACACAAGCAGGGGGAGTGGGAGAGGGAGAAGCAGGCTTCCCGGCGGAGCAGGGAGCCGGATGCGGGGTTCGATCCCAGGACTCTGGGATCGTGACCTGAGCCGAAGGCAGACGCTTAACTGACTGAGCCACCCAGGCGCCCCTAGAAATATTCTTCTTTCTGAATAAGGATCCGCAGGCTGCTCCATATTTCGTGAGGTACACGAAAACTGGAGAACCCGTGATTTAGAGCCATATGCACATAATAGTGTCTGATTCCTTTTGAGCTGTTTTTTATAATTATTTTCTGGATTAAGGTTTCATTAGATATCAGATCAAACTATTAGTGTCTTGAAAACTTCAGCCACTCAGAAGTAGGGGAAAGCATAAGAGTCTTTGCTCTTATAGATCAGCTGTGAACATACCAATAAATCATTCGTCCTGTGCTGAGACCAAAAGCAAAGGGAGTTTTTTTTTTCTGTACAAGTAGAATTTTGAATTCTGTTTAGTCTTTCCAGGCAACAGTATGGGCCTAAAGTAATAAAGTTGACTTTGTTTAGATAAGATTGTAACCTAACCATTCACTTGTTCATCCATCTGTCTCTTCATTCATTCATGCATTTATTTATATGACAACTACTTGGTTTTTGTGCATGTGGGTGTGTGTGTGAAAATGTCAAATTCTAAATAACCTGATAGTTAATGAATTTTTAAACATAACTCTGAGTTGAAACTCCCTTATGCTGATTTGAGTTAGACTAAGTATATGAAAGGGATAAATTTAATATTTATAATCCTGAATTTTAAAAAATGAAGGTTTTGATACATTAGATGAAAAAATATTGATGCTAAAAGCAAGATGATACTAAAGAATTCAACAAATTTTTATTGAAGCACTTAAAAAAAAGCCTCATAAATTTTCTATTATTGTGCCATCATCTGGGATATTTAAAAAGTGATTGAATCATAGAAATTTCATGTTATAGTTGGGATATTGTTTTTCATATAGCAGAGATATTAGGAGGAATTCACAAAATAATTAACTAATTAAGAGTAGAGCCAGAATAGAATGTGGATCTGTTTAGTCAGTGATTTAGGAAACACTAAATAATATTATACAAGTAAATTTCCTTTATTCAGTTTATACAACCACTATAATAAATGCTGAATTTAAAATAAAATGAATGGTTAGGTTATAATCTTACCTAAACAAAGTCAACTTTATTACTTTAGGCCCATACTGTTGCCTGGAAAGACTAAACAGAATTCATGGATGAATGTTACTCCAGGATGAATTTCTCTCCTAGAAATTTATATTTCAGTATTAATAGTTCAAAAATGTCTATCTTAGTGGCAAAGAGACATTTCTGTATTTGAGAAGAGTATCACACTCTAGACTTTAAACTGTATGCCTCAGATTGGTGCTGAATCACTTCAAGATGAAGATCGTGAATAAATTTGAGAAAAGCAATCTAGTTACAAGTTAATTAAAGTCACTTTTAATGTTATGTGGCATGAAAATAATTCCATTAATAATGTAACTACTGTTATGGTAAGGTTGACAAAAAAGCATTCAACAAATATTCATTAATAGAGCTTAGACAGAAGAAAAGCCAGAGAACCTTCCAGTTCTGCAATATAAAAAACTTTTACTTGGTTTTAGGATCTTCTTTTAATTGCATGTTCTACTTTGTTGTGGATTACTGGGTGAAATATGTCATTCAATCACTGGAATTTATATTTTTAAAAATGGCATGTATATGTGTTATTTGTTTATTAGTGATGTGAGTATATGTTTTTATGCATGTCTGTTTGCCTGGGGGTAATGCTTTTATGTCTATAGATTTTACTTCAGCTAAAAGTCAAGCATGGTGTGATTTTCATCTACAGGGTTATGTTCATGATATTCACATTTGTCCTTAAATATGCCAAGTGACAAATTAAAAAAAATTGAAAAAAAACCCCACTATGTTTCTATCAAAATCATGTTTAGGTAATAGCTACTGAGTACCTACAGTGACCTATTTATTTATTTTAATGATGGGAGCTATGTTTTCACCTGTTACATTGGAACACAAAAGGCAAGAGAGAGAGAGAGTTACATGTTGAAGATACTGAATAAAGCAAAGAAGAGAAATTGAGACAGAAAATAGATTGGTTTGGAAATGAAGTGTGAAAAAGGGGGAGCAAGCTCATTTTCTGAATTTTCTAAAGGTTTCTGAGATCCAATGCCTTATATTTCAGACTTTAAAAATTTTTGCATATTTAATAGATAGCAAAGTTGTGTCAACTGATAAATGCCTGGGCTGCAAGAGCAAAAAACTGAGGGGCCTATTTTACCTTTCATTGTTTCTCCCCTTCTGTGATTGGCTGTGATTGGATCCTTTCCATCAGAGCTGGTTTCAGTTACTCATTGGAAAGCTTAGAAATCTGATTCCATGACATCACCCATGAAATGGCAATCACTTACAACTAGTATTATAATATGAAACACATATCGTTAGGCACTTTGCTAAGTAGAAAAAAGAATATCAGCACAAATATTCTAACATTTCTAAAAGAACCATTTAAATCTGCATTTCTCTGCTCCCAATATATTTGCTACTTGTTAAGGAGAGTAAAATGTTGCAGAGTACTAAATTCTTGTTAATACTGAATAAAAGTTACCAAATAATTCTTACATCTACAGCATATTTTTACAGTTAATAGTTTGTTCTAACTCTACTGGTCCGTTATAAAGAATGTAAAGCAGAAACACTACCCTGAGATTTTGGTGAGTACTTGGAAAATTTTCAGAACAATTAAAACTTGGTGAGCATCTGATATGATGTTGCAAACACTTGTTTCTTATTTTTCTGGGCATTTCACATGGTACCTACTATAGTGTTGGATTTACAGTAAATTAGTAACATTTGATTCAGTTTGCTGAGAGATCTGGGAATGTGTCAAGTATTGCAGTCTTCTGTTTGAGAATGTGGACTGTTTGAACTTCATTTGTCTTAATTTCTCAGAGTCTGATGTAGCTCCAGACAACGGAGTCAATAAATATTTGTTGATTGATGTATGAGTGAATTATTAAATCAAAGTAGTTGTAAGCCATGGTATAGTATTTTTAAAAAGGGAATTGTCTGAGAGATTAATATTTTGGAAAATTTATCTTTGCAATAGTGGAGGGGAAGAATTGAAGGTCCTCAAGACCTGTATTTTCTCGTTATTTAGAATAGTTTGTATTTTATATTAATACCTTTTATAAAACATTCATGTTCCCCTTTTGCTTTACCAAGGCTCTGTTCTATTAGCTGGTTAAATAGAAAGCCTTTTTCTCCACACCTTCCTTTCTCTTGATCTCTCTCTTTCATTCTTTTTTCCTTTTCAGAACATTTAAAAATTTACATTTTCTTAACTTTGTATTGATCTTTGATTAACTATTACATACATACATACCCCCACCATTTGTCCTTTCCTCAGTTCCCCATCATCTTGTCCCACGGTAGATTCCTCAGGAGGGACACTGTGAGTATAGCATTTCCCAAATCCTTGCATGTTTAAAACTATCTTTTCTAAATGAACCCAGATGAACTGAATAACTTCCCAGGAAAATGCAGGTTATACTAACTGACCCCATTATTGATAAAAAAGCCAAGCTAATTATTATGCAATAAATAAGAAAAGTTACTGAATAACTATCCCATAAAAGAATAGCAAGCATTGATGGGTTTCACAGGACAATTTTGAACTTTCAAAGATCAAATAATTTCAGTGCTACTTATTTTTTTCCCTCACAGTATGGAAAACAGATCAATCACATTTTGGATTCTTCAAGAAGCAGAGAAAGATTTTTTTTTATTATTATTCATTTATTTGAGAGAGAGAAAAAAAAAAAAAACATGAGCAGGAGGGAGGAGCAAAGGGAGAGGGAGAAGGAGACTCCCCGCTGAGAAGGGAGCCTTGATCCCAGGACCCCAGGATCATGACCTGAGCCAAAGGTAGATGTTGAAGCAACTAAGGCACCCAGGATGCCCCAAGGGGAGGATAAAATGAGTTGATTACAAAAGATTTATTGGAAAATAACATTTTGAAAGTAAAAGGGAAGGAAGCAGGATTGGGAAAAGGAAGCCATTAGACCATGATGCAGAACTGACAAAAGTCCCTGCCATTGTAAAGGGGAACTCACCAGAGGTGTCCCATCCTGGGTGGAAATAGGCCCTTGTCTAGCCTACTTATTCCGTTATTGTCCTGGGCTCCAAAATTGAGGAAGAACCTAAAGAGGTGGACAGCTGGAGGCTATTAATTCTTACAGGTAGGCAGTAAGTCCTCTCGAAGAAAGATCTGAGGGGCACCTGGGGTGGCTCAGTCGGTTAAGCGTCTGCCTTTGGCTCGGGTTATGATCTCAGGGTCCTGGGATCAAGCCCCACGTCAGGCTCCCTGCTCAGCAGGTAGTCTGCTTCTCCCTCTCCCCTGCTTGTGCTCTCTCTGTCTCTCTCCCTCTCAAATGAATAAAGAAAATCTTAAAAAAAAAAAAGAAGAAGAAAGATCTGAGGGGCACATCTCCCTGTATTCCAAAGGAAGAGAGAATCCATATGCTTTTTATGAAGCAAGCACAGTATTCATACCAAAATTTGATGAAGACAACATAGTAAAGATTATAAATCAATCTCACTTATGAACATTGGTGCAAAAAATATAAATAAAAATATTAGTCATACTAAAAATATTACACATTTGACCAATTGGAATTTATTTCAGGAAAGCCAGAATGTTTCAATATTAAGAAATCCATTAATTTAACTTGCCACGTTTTTAGGAGTAAGGGTAACAATTATACAATTATCTCCATAGAAATGGAAAAGGCCTTAGGCAAATTCAACACCCTTGATAATAAATAATAAATAAAAAATTGAAAATGATTTCTTGACATATTGAATGGCATAAACAAATAGGTAGATAATTGGCAATACCAAGTATAATGTGCGATAGTCTTGAAATTGCTATAACTGCTGAAGAAAACTATATGACCCAGAAATTGCATTCTTAGATATGTATTAGCAGACACGGACAAATATGTGCATAGGAGCAATATTCTTAGCCACAAATAGGAAACTGGAAATCACACAAATGTTTTCAACAAGAGAATATTACATAAATTGTGTTATATTCATAAATCAAAATATTATACAGAATGGAAATTACAAAAAAAGATTGCTTCTAACAATATTAATGCATTTCAAAGAGCTAATGTTGCCCAAAGAAAGCTAGATGTAAAAAGTACATACTTTATGATTCATGTATATAAAGTGAACAAGTGTGTGTGAAAGTGATCTCTGGGGATAGCGTTTAGGTTTGTGATTACAAAATGTAACAACCGGCAGGTGACAAGAGGAAGGTTCCTGAGGTGCAGGCCCTCTTCTGGATTATTATCTGTGTTGTGTCACACAGGTGCATACACATTTTAAAAATATTATCAAGCTTCGGGGCGCCTGGGTGGCTCAGTTGATTCCACGACTGCTTTCGGCTCAGCAGACTCCCTGCTTGGTGGAGAGTCTGCTTCTCCCTCTGACCCACCTCCCTCTCGTACTCTTTCTCTCTCTCTCTCAAATAAATAAATAAAATCTTTAAAAAAAAAAAAAATATATATATATATATATAAAGCTTCACATTAACAGTTGTGCATTTTAAGGAAGGTATGTTATACCTCAATAAGTTCAAAGTGAATAATTATTGCAATTAATCACTATATATTGAATAAAATAAAGGAAGAATCCATGGGTCCATAGGAATACTCAGTAATAAAAAGGAGAAGAGGGCATAGATTTACATATAGAGGAATACAAGCTAGTAAATGTAGAAGTGATGATAGAGTAAGATAACCTCCAATTTTCAAACACCATGTAATCATTGCTGCAGGCATATAATTAGTACTCAATAACAGGCAATTTTTTTAAAGTGTTTTTGTTTTATTACTATTTTTCTTAATGGAATGGGAGAAACCCCAGAGCCTGCCTCTAGCACATGCCTAAACCCTGACGTGTGCCTGCCTGGCTGGCTGGTCAGAGGCCCCGCAGACTCCTGCGTGAAGGACCCCTAAGGCCAAACAGTCCCCAGTGTCTAGTGGTCCCTGACCAGCTGGGCCTCAAACAATTAATGGTAAAGACAACATATAATATATTATTGAATTTAGAACACATTTTAGAGTAAGAAGTAACTCTAAGATAATTAAAATTACATAATTTAAAAAATAGTTATTTATTGGGCAATAAATTATTATTGTATTGGTGGTCTTATAAAGCAGTTTCATTCAAGGGCACCTTGATGGCTCAGTCGATTAAGCGTCTGCCTTCGGCTCAGGTCATCATCCCAGGGTCCTGGGATCGAGCCCCACATCGGGCTCCCTACTCAGCGGAAAACCTGCTTCTCCCTCTCCCTCTGCTTGACGCTTCCCCTTTGTGCTCTCTCTCTTTCTGTCAAATAAATAAATAAAATCTTTTTAAAAAAAAGGTTTCATTCAAAAGTTATTTTCTAAAATAAATTCCTTATAAAAGATACAATTAGAGATGTCCATATATTTAAAAAATTAAAAATTCACAATGATTTATTGAATATTAAGACTCATAAACAGAATATTTATTCTTGGTATATGCTCACATATTTTATCAGTTATTTTGCCATATCTCTCTCTCATACTATGACACTGGCATTCTTCTGAAATATGAATGCTTTTTAATATGACCATATTATAATTATTTTTTCATAAAATTTTGCTGAAGTATTCTTCAAAGTTGCATTTTATGGTTAATAAATTTAAAATTATTGATAGCTTTTTAAAGCCATAGAAATCTAGATGAAATTCTATTGAATCCAGAAAGCCCCTTCAAATTGCATCTATTACTTAAATACACATTTAACGTAGGAACTTATTTACTTACACTGTTTTTGTTTTTCCTCATATCTGCCATAGAAAAAACTTGAAGTATACTTTCTTAAAGATTACGTGTTTAGTTTTAATTAGTGACATTTTTCTCTTTGTAATAAATAAATAAATTTTTAATTAATGTAATATTTAAAATGAAAGCCATTTACTTAAAAGTAATGAAGTATGTATTGACCCTGCTTGAACATATAGTGCTATCTCAACAGTGTTGTTCCTAATTTTGTAATTAATAGGTACTATCTTTACCAACTGATTGCATATATTTTAAATAACCTTTAAATAGATAACTACATGTCGTTATTCTTTATAGAGTGTTTCTTATAAAATAAATAGATATTCTAAATGGCCAAATAAATTAGAAGCACACAGGCTTAATTATTCTCATATAAAGATTATACCTCTACTTAAAAGTAGTGTAATTAAAGTTTCATATGAGTTTTGCTTTTCTCCACATAGTTGTTTTGCTGTTGAACCTTTTATGGTTTCCTTTATAGTTTACAGTATATTTTATACGGTACATGGGTCGTCATTTTCCCTGCCAAGCTTTTTTAACTCATCCTTATACAGCATTTATTTTCAAAGATGCCTCTTTGTGCCAGCAGGAAGAACTATTAAACCAAAAATTGTAAAGCATTGTGGTGTGGTGGAATACACACCGCCTCGGGTGTCAGATGGACCTGGGTGCAAAAAGTAGGTCTTGCACTTATGCACTGAAGGATCCCATCTATAAGATGTGAATAATAGTGAGGGTTAATGTACCCAACAAACGTTGACTAAATAGTGCCTATTATAGTATTTTCATCATTACCATTCCTAGAGTAAAACCCAAAGGAAATGGAGCATAAACGCACGGTGACCTGATTCATTGAGAAGCATTTGTTTATTTCTGATAAAATGGTGATGGAGCACTTGCGGTCATCTGGAAAATATACTATAAAGTGATAGATGAAAGCATAAAGCATGAGGCCAGCCTTCTTATGTTCTGCTGCCACCTCTAATCATTGACTTGGTTTTAGGAATGCAGAAGATAAAACAACAAACAAACATACAAACAAGCAAAAACAATTGAAGAACTAAAAGACATATTGCAGAAGAAAAGCTTGGGTTTAAAACAAATCATTAACTATTATTCAGCGTATTTCTTGATTATTTAAGGAGTCCACACCTCCCTGAAAGAAAAGCAAAGATTGAGACTCAGAAAATACGCTGGGAGCAAGGAAGTCTTTTATCAAGTCAAGACTTCCCATAGCCACTTACTTGAAGATTTCATAAAATGTCAAAAGTCAGATTAAACAAACATAATAAGAATAATGTGTCATTATATCGGAAAGTTTTTTTTCCCCCCCACTAATTTTCTTTAGTCTTTTGGCAAAAGAAAAAAAAAGCCATCTCTCTCCTGCAAAAAAGCCTGGCAAAAGATTTATGAACTTTGTTCAGCGTTGCTATAGCGTGCTGTTCGAAATTCACAGGCTTGAACAAATGAATAAATATTCATCCCCTCTGGTTTCTTCTTTTTCCTAGGTGCCTCCCATACTCCTTGATAAGCAGTTCTCTGAATTCACTCCAGACATTACACCGATCATTTTGGCAGCCCATACAAATAATTACGAGATAATCAAGCTTCTAGTTCAGAAAGGAGTCTCCGTGCCCAGGCCCCACGAGGTCCGCTGCAACTGCGTGGAATGCGTCTCCAGCTCGGACGTGGATAGCCTCCGCCACTCACGCTCCAGACTCAACATCTACAAGGCCTTGGCCAGCCCCTCTCTCATCGCGCTGTCAAGTGAAGACCCTTTCCTCACAGCCTTTCAGCTAAGTTGGGAGCTTCAGGAGCTGAGTAAAGTGGAAAACGAATTCAAGTCGGAGTATGAGGAGCTGTCCCGACAGTGCAAACAATTTGCTAAGGACCTACTGGATCAGACAAGGAGTTCCAGAGAACTGGAAATCATTCTTAATTACAGAGATGACAGTAGTCTCCTAGAAGAACAAAGTGGAAATGATCTCGCGAGGCTCAAATTGGCCATAAAGTACCGTCAAAAAGAGGTGAGTGTTGCCAGACCTTTTTATCAAAATGCCGTGGGATTTATTCACAGTGATGTCAACTGGTAGTCTAAAATTGTGTTTGGGCTTTGGAGGCTTTTCTGCTTAACTGTAAATGGATGATATTTATTCTTTGCCAGATTAATAATTTCAAAACACATTGAGGAATGGCAAGAAATGGCGTAATAACTGGTGATGGCATTTGGCGAGTGTGGTAAAATGTACACATTTACTGTGGTATAATGGAAAGACGGATGAATTTTAGAATCTCCATACTGAAAGTTCTGGTTCTGCCATTTATAACTCTTGTTACTTTAGAGGGCCTTGTTACTTTTCAGATCCCTTTGAGATTTAGTTTCCTCATCTGCTTAATGGATTTAATATTCATAATATTTTGCTATATATATTTATTTATATATATAAAACATATTCCTCAAAGATTCATAGGAAGTATAAAATGTGTGTGGATGGGTGTGAAGGCTCTTAGTAAATTATAAGTCCTTATGTTAATAAAATACATTGTTAGAAGTATCCATAAAAGAAAAGCCCTTAGTCCAACAGCAGATGAAAGTACTGAAACCTCTCACGTCTGGCTTAGTCTCTTGATGGGTCAGGAATAAGAAATTAAAGAAGTTAGTTGCAGAAGAGTTATAAATTTCTCATGAAATTTCCATGGATTTGAATATTAAGTAAAGAAAACTCAGATCTGTCAAACTCATCACAGAGCATAATTGTTTTTGTTTCCTTTGCTGAGTTAAGTGAGTTCTCAAAAATCTGTTTACTTCCATCTTCAGAAAATATTGGTTCTGTGTTCACTCTTGAATTATAGTAATTATCTATTCTAGAAAATCAGTTGGAGAAAACTATATAATGTAAGATGAAAAAGAAAAAAAGACTTCTGAGTAAAAAGTGTATTCAATTTTTTTTTTTTTGCAGTCAGCCCTGATTATTCCACATTAGTCTTGCCTGCTTTGTCTACTGCTACTTACTAAATATTTAAGGTTCAAAATACCTGAATTTACTTCCTCGAGTTTTTCCTGTAGTTCTTTGGCTAGTTGGCATGGGATCCTGAAACTAGTTGAAATGATCCTTTCCCCTAACAATGAAGGAATTAGCTTCTTTTGTGTGCATCCCTCTGATTCCAAAATGACACACGCTAGTTTGAGCCATGTCAACAGTATCAGCTCATTTTTTTTTTTTTTTTTTACGCTCTTGTGTTTAGGGCTCAGGGACCTGATATTTTAACAGAACTAGAATAATTTTAATATACAACTGTATGAAACTGATGAAAAACTTCACTTGATTAGGGTTTTAGTTTTTTTTTTAAAGATTTTATTTATTTATTTGACAGAGAGAGAAACAGCGAGAGAGGGAACACAAGCAGGGGGAGTGGGAGAGGGAGAAGCAGGCTCCCCGCAGAGCAGGGAGCCCGTTGCGGGGCTCGATCCCAGGACCCCGGGACCATGACCTGAGCCGAAGGCAGACGCTTAACGACTGAGCCACCCAGGCGCCCCTGATTAGGGATTTTTATATACTAAATATGACACTTAAAAGTAATAGCATGTATGAGAACTGATAAAATGAGGGGCACCTGGCTGGCTTAATCCGTAGAGCATGTGACTCTTAACCTCAGGTTGTGAGTTCAAGCCCCATGTTGGGTGTAGAGATTACTTAAAAATAAAAAATCTAAAAAAAAAAAATGAAGAAGAACTGATAAAATGAAGTAAGATATTGATGCGGCCTCAGAATTTGAGCCAGTTCTTCTCAAGTATCTATTATTAACCCAGTATTATGCTTCTCTTTCTTTAGTTTTCTGTGGGGAGAGGGATTTAAGGGATTGACACCATAGTTACAAAGGTCTTCTCCTATGATATATCTGTTCACGGTTGAAGCTATCCTGTGGATGGTGAGTGAGATGAAATTCCCAGGATGTGAAATCCACAAAATGAAACAAAGAACACAGTAGCAGCAACCAGCTGTGCTCACCTGTTGCATTTTTGTTCACTCTGCAGTTAGCGAAACAACCTAGCTCTATTTTATGCCTACCCTGATTTTGGTCCTGATATCATAACTGATTTAACTTTGTCTTTGGCCACAATGACTTTTGTGAAAGCACTGGAACAAATTGCTCACTGAGTCTTTTACCATCCTCTCTGAATGGAATACTACAGAGACATTTAATCAAATGAAGCTGCCAAATTCTTGTCAAGAGGTTGTCCAAGACAAAAAATTTTAGTATGAATTTCTTACATATTAATATATGAGTATATTTTTACTCACAAATCATTTTTATACATTCTATTCATTCCTTCATTCCTTCATTCATCAACTCTTTGAACATATATTTTACCAAACCCATGCCAGGCAATGCTCAGGGCACTTAGGACTCCATGGTGGTGTGGCTCTGTCCTAGAGCTTATCATCTATTACAGGGAGACAATAAAATGTTAAATCTATATTGTTCTCAGTTTTGTTTCTGAACAACTAAAAATTTTCATTCCTACTAAACATTTTTTTCTTTGCTTAGGTTCTTTTGTATATTCCAGGAATATACGAAGCATGTTTAACTTCAAAGCCTATTCAACAAAAAGCCACAAATTGAGTCCTTAGATGTGTCAGAAGCAAAGCTATAGAAAGTGTTTGATCATTTCTAAGACTTCTTTCAAGATGCTTGTACCTTTTGCGCATAGGAAGTTGTGGAATTGGAGGCCGATCATCCTGATCAATGATACAACAGGATGAAGGGTGGCTAAAAACACATACCATGTAATAAGAAAAAAAGAATTAGTAATATCTTTTAAAAGACACATTTTTTAAAAGACACGGCATTTGCATTTTCCCTTTTCATCTTTTGAAATGATAATGGAGAAAAAAATTAAAACAAAATTCCTACAGAGTTGTTCTAGGGTATCTTTCATTCAATATTGAAGAGCACATTTCCCTTAGGTTGAACAGTTTTTCCAAAGCAAAGTAACACTGGATGACTAATAGCATTATTAAATCAAGAATAAGGTTTTACTTTCCTATAAATTCTTTGAAATCATAGGTCATGTTTTATGAAACATATTCCTAAATTATTTAGAAATTATTGACTTCAGAATACTTCATGTAAGATTTTCTAGTAAGATCATGTGTCTTAAATGAAATTCTGCGTTAGCGTAAATGTCTTGCCTTGTGTCTTTTTACCACATGTGTTCCCAGTTTTAGTTTAAAAATGTTTGTGGTTTGTCTTTGGTCCATCTCTTATGTTTTTGGAATGCCTTCTTATTAATCTTCACATGGCTAAGTCCCACTCACTCTTTCAAATTCATCTCAGGTCTCCCCTCCAACAGGGAGATTCCATGAAGCAGTCCTCCTCCACACAGTCTCTGGGATAAATGCCCTTCTTCCACACATTCTATTTTGCATTGTATTGTTACGTTTTGCGTAACAAAAAAAAAAAAAAAGAGCATTGCTCTTTTGCTCTTCTCCTCTGGGTATGAGTGTCAGGAACATATCCTTCATATTTACGGGTCATACTTCAATACTGAAAGATAGAAAGCGTTCAATATGAATGCACCTGAAGTTGCAGACTCTCTTAATTCTGGAAGGTTCCCTGCATGTTTCTTTGTCTGATTAAATTGCAGTGTTTAGGGGGACGCCTGGGTGGCTCAGTTGGTTGAGCGACTGCCTTCGGCTCAGGTCATGATCCTGGAGTTCCGGGATCGAGTCCCGCATCGGGCTCCCTGCTTGGCAGGGAGTCTGCTTCTCCCTCTGACCCGCCCCCCTCTCATGCTCTCTCTCTATCTCATTCTCTCTCAAATAAATAAATAAAAAAAATCTTAAAAAAAATAAAAAATAAAAAAATAAATTGCAGTGTTTAGGTTGATTACCTACTAACAGCCTTCTCATGAATTTAAATATTAAAACAATTCATGTTGTGGGGACTTGATTACAGACTTATTCTGGTACTTCTGTAATATCATCCAGAAAGAAAGGCCTGCATTAATTGAATATCATGGATATTTTTATAGGCATAGACAGAAGGATTTTATTTCTATTAATACTTAACTACAAAACCTGCTGCAACCGCCACGCCCTCTACCTAGATGTCATCCTGGTGAACATGTGGTAAATCTGATCTAACCAGAATTCCTAGCCTAGTTCAGCTGAGCACGTGAGATGATTTCATGACTCAGCTTCTTCATCATTAAGTCAAGCATGTCAACATTAAGGTGGTTTTTTTTTTTTAATTTTTGCATTGTCATAAAGCACTTGCTTTCTTCAAAGAATGCAGAGTCTCCTTTTCCTTTCTTTCTTAACCCCCTTTTATTTTTTTTCTTCAAAGAGTAATCTCTTTAGTATTACTCTGAAAAGAGAGCAGAGAAAGTCCCCTTCACCAGGGCTAGAAGCTGGCACCCCATTCCAGTGTTACTCATCAAAATGAAGAGTGTCAAAGGAAACTGGAAAAAAAAACAAACAGAACCAAGCACCCACCCCCTTGGAACTGAGTCTCCTCTTGTGTATTAGATAAAGGTGAGGCGAGGCATGACTGAAGACGTATCTTCAACAAGTAACTTGTTCCTTGGTTCCTGGTGTAATGTTGGCAGATACAGAGTTTATGGCCGTTAAAATCACTTCCATGCTGTCACTGTTCTTGCCTAATATTTGCAAGATCAGTGCATGTATTTGGAGAGCTTGATGCATTCCTTAAATATTTTCACAGTAAAGACCTTACCTAGTTTGTTACACATGGTTGCCCACATTGTGAAGTTACTAGTCCACATTAAAGAAGCCTAGATCTTGAATAATAATAGAAAGCAGTGAAATACATTATTTTGTGTGAAAGCATTACAATTCAATCTCTTTATAGCTCTTCAAATTAAAGTGAAAAAAAAACCAATCTTACATAGTCAACAGCGTATCTTTTTCAATTTAATTTTCCCTTTTGTGAAGGCATGTCAACAGCTTTGCAACATTAACTTTAAACTTTGGTACTAATCTGGGTTCTGTCTTATAAATTAATAAATGGAATTGTTAAAGAGGCAGGAGAAAAATCAACATTTGAACAGCCCACTATTCATACCCTTCTTATCGTTTGTTTATCTTGTCATGGAGCAATGAGAGAAATGTGAAGAGATTCCTGTCAATCAGATGCCATCCATAGCATCTGATTCCAAATATTGGAACTCAGTTGATTCCAAATATTCCAGAATCAAAGCTCTTCAAAGCTCTCAAGATTTATGGGTTTTGTTTCTTGATTTATTAAAAACTCCTTGATATGGAATCAAGAACAAAGAGGAGACATAGGGGGGTATATTCGGGGACTGGGGAACCACAGAGGATGTAGCCCTAACACAACCAGGGATCCCCTAGGTGGGAGAGAAGGAGAGGTGAAGGTGAAGGCATCAAAAGAGTGTTGGGCAATGGGAGGAACAGTTAAATAATAAATGGAGCAGAAACAAAGGAAATTTGTCTTTTTAAAACTGCCTAGGGCTGGACTTACCTCTATTTCCTAAGTTTTGTTTTCTATAAACTCTTTATTGATAAGTTTATCATGACAAATTTTTTAATTCAGATTTCATTTGAAAAGAAGCAATAAATGACTGTTTAAATTTGAACTTGCTACTGTATGAATTTCATATTAAAAATGAATAGAACATACTACTCATGTTCTTTATCGACCTGAAATCTACATGGGAAGCTCCTTCTAGAGGTCCGTAGTCAGGTTCCATTTTGTGCTTCTGGTAGGAACTGAGGAAAAACAGCATTCTGTGTATGCATTTTTTATTTGGAAAATCACAGAGAAACGAATGACAATGTTGCTTCCCGGCTCTTGTATCAGAACCTTGGGATGGCCCTGGCATACAATGGCTTTCTCCTCTTAGATCCAGTAGTAGATTTTGATGGTTGGTCTGCAGCCACACAAAGCTTTGCTTTTGCTACAAACTAGGCAGAGAAGCTGACCAACTATTATCATTTTATTATTATTATTATTGACCATTGGTTATCTTATAGTCTGTTGTTTCGCTCCTTTTTCACTCTTGTTCAAATCTAGGGTGTCTGAAATACACCTTTCATAATTTTCTTGTGCCTGGTAAATTCCACATCAAAGTGTGGATTATTTGGAGGGGAAAATATCTCATACTATAGAGACACTATCTCATGGACATCAAATAACTATTCTAGAAGAATGGCAAAGAGAGTACTTTTAGGGAGAAAAATAAGAGAACGTACTGCAGACAGACAGTCTTCCCCTCCATAAGTCAGATCTTTCTGCTGAAGAAACTTTGAGGCTCATTTATCTAAGTAAAGCTGATAATACCTTTGCCTTAGTTTGGTTTACTAATTTAACATGTACTTATTTATTTAAATTCAATTTGATATTATTTACCGTGTTCCTCTCCTTTTCCTCTCTTCTCCGTTTTGAACTGTTTTGAAAACATTTACGTCCTTCAGATCTCTTCTTCTCAAATAGCACTGTCTCTGGGAAGCCTTCCCTCAACCTATTCCCAAGTCAAAATTAATTGTTGCTTTCTCTTGTTATGGCAGCTTTAGTGCACATGTGGACTTTGCTTTTTATTTCTTTTCATGGGTTATTTCTCCAACGGAACTCCTTGCCTTTAGTCTTACTTCCCCCAGTCCAATGCCTACAGCACCACTAAAGGTTTTTTTGTTTCATATTTTGTTTTGCTTTTCAAGACAATGCAAGTCCACAGCTTAGCATACCTCCTGGCATATTTACCCATGAAAGAGTAGCTAATTATTATCATTAATTATTACTATTATTGTCACTGTTTTTGTTTATCCCCTCATAGACTCCCAATATGAAAAGACTGAACACATACAGGGAAATGCTATACACCATTCAAAAAGGGTTTGCTTCATCACTAAACGTTTTAATATTTGTAATGAATATTCATCTAAGCCTCCTGGGTCGCATTACACTTTTGAATATCAAAGATAAGTTTATCCTTCTTCCAGTCCATTGGTATAGTCAGTACTGTGAGCCATTTATATTAAAACATACACTCTCCTCAAAAATGTTTACTGTGTAAGTGTTATCCGAACCCCTAAGGTTGTCCATATTCTAATGCTTCCGTTATAGGCTGTCAAAAGTAACTTATATTGTGTACTATATACTCGATTTGAATTTGTTCTTCTGACTTGTATTTTTAAATATATTTTAGGCATCAATATCGCTCTCCTGCTATGCCTCAGAATCGGGACCTGGTATCTCAGCAGCTCTCGTAACAAAATGCGAAGCATACAATAGGATTCGAATACCTGAGGCTACACTGAGTGATACAGATAATTATGAGACTCGTAAAAGCGATAAAAAGCAGCATTCCTCTAGCTTAGTTTTGTCTTCCACTCTTCTCCGTAGCACGCTCACTGACTGATTTCCGGGCCTCTGCCTCTCTGTCCTCCAGGCATGTGTGCACATACCTGCTGTTGCTAGGCAAAGGCAAACTGGATCCCAGACTCCCTAATGCCTCAGCCCAGCCCCCCACTAGGGACCAAACATTCCGTGTCATGGATAAAGCAAATGCCTGTTCAGGACTTGTCAGCCCGGCTGACAGAATTCTGACAGGTCATTGGGCATTTAATTTAACACTAGGTTTTTAGAGCTTGGAATTCAAATCCCCATGAGTTTTTGTTTTTTGGGTTTTTTGTTTTTTTTTTTTTACAACTAATTAAATGACGTGAAACCACTTTCTCCTGATTCATATCTGAAAGTGATTGGGTTTTTTGCCACAATTAAATATGAAATTGTAAATGTCCAACATGTTGTATAAATTTATCCTTTGAAACTGCATTCATTAGAAAGTGATCAATTAACATCTTACAAAACATAAAATAATTAATTTTAAATTAGATACAAAACATATTCATTTCTGTATTTTATACTCCTTTAAAAAAGTACAAAAAGGAAAAGGTTAAGCGATTTATTTTCAGAGGTATACTCTTCTAGTCACCCGAGAAAAATGCGTATATCCACAGGATTAGCAACAATTTCTGATGTAGCTTTCATTTGCCACAGATATAAACTAAAAACATTAAGTTAATGATAATATCTTTGAATAATCCACTGTGTATTGAACACCCTCTCTCAGTCCTCAAATGAATTACTTTTCTGTATGCAACTGGTATTTCTGTCTCCATGATGATTGACAAGCAAGGGTAGCAAGAAGATTACCTGTTTTCCATCATTCAGAAGCAGTCATTTCGTTTGTCAATGATGAAGAATGATTTCTTTTGTTTCTTTGCACAAAATTCACATTTACATTTCAGGGTTATTTTTCCTGGGTCGTTATTTAATGTCTCATATTTTCTCTGTCTCGGATCCCTAAGCAAAATTAAGAATTACCAATTTTTGAAATTACCCATTTAACAGTTTATTCCAATTCACATTGTTTCTTAAACAAATTACAAAAACCCAATAGATTGTCTTCTTGGAAATTTATGAAACAGAAACACTGTTGGCAAGAAATGTTTGATGGTTTTAAGACATAACTCCTGCTCAAGATCCCTTTTAAATTATGCATCAGCGAGGAAACTTTTTAGCTTATCCTTCCCCTCATTTTCCTTTGACCATATGAGGCATAGTCACAGTTTTTCTAAATAGAGGGTTTTTTTGTTTGACTTCTTGGAAACAAACATGCAGTAAAACTCTCTGGGATTTTTAATGCCTGTGCTATACTTTGGTGATTCGTGATTCTGAAGCTGTGTTAAGTATACAGATTGCTTCTAGGTAATACCGAACTGGTAAGATAATCACATAGGGTTATGTTCTTGTGCTTTGTGTCTCATTCTGGCTCCTTTTTCCCTTCAGCTTTAGGAGCACATAGTGGTAGTGACTTGCCCTCGGCAGCCACAGAAAAAACCGAGGCTTTTTTCCGCCATGGTTTTATTTTACTTTCCTCTGGACTCGAGCAACCCCGTTGACAGCTCTCTGCATGTTTGTAAAAAGACCTGCTTTTCCTTTGACCACTGCTTCCTTTTTAAATGATAGACACTATTGTTTTTCTCCATGGCATTCTCCAAGCTCAGTGATTTCTGCCAGGAGGCTCTGGGACATGCCACCTGGAAACTCTTTTGCCACATTCTCCTCTTTACCTGCTGGGGGTGAGGTGGGGGGAGGGGTAGCTGGAAATTTTGTTGGCATTAACCCACAGAGAAGCTAGATGGAGGGAGTTAGGCGGCTCTGGCCAAGAGATGCTCTTTCTCTCTCCAGGTATAATTAATTCCACAAATGTCTCTTCTGTGCCAAAAACCGAGGGCAGCAAAATGAGATGACAGCAAGCCCTAGGCCAAGTTTAGATTTCTTCTAGAACCTTCCTAGAACCTGGAATTTTACTCTTGCTTAGGTAATAAAATAAAGTTCATGTGTGTGTATGCACTGACATACTTAACCATGCAGAAAATGCTGACTATGAACTAAAAATGTCACTGTAGCCAGATCTCGCTAACACTTTATATGCTGCCTCCTTTTATAAGGACACTCCTGATGTTTCCCTCATTTTTGTCCCTCCTTCCCTCCCTTTCTTCCTTCCTTATTTAGTCTCCCTCACTCATTGAAGAGAGCCCTTACTATTTGCTATTCGCTGGTGATACCCAAATCAAAGACAAAAGTCTTGCCCTCAACTAATTACCAGATTATTAGGAATGGCAAACAAGTGAACAGCTATCGCCTGGTCACAGAAGCTATGGCGGAGCTGCCTTCCGGAAGGCCTGGAAAATGGTTCCTAAGTTTACCTCACCCTTCCTGGAGAAGAAAGTGCCTTAACTGAGCATCAGTGGAAAACTAGGAGTCATCCACGCAAAGAGGTTAGGAAAAGGCATTCCAGGAAGAAACGCCATGTGCAAATCATGGAGGCAAAAAAAGTGGCAGGAGCAAGGAAAGCGCCTTCATTGTCCTCTGTGCTCATTGCCACCCCACGGCCTCCCTCCAGCCCTTCCCTCTGCCTGGTGTGTGTGGATGGCTTCTTTATCACGTCTCAGCTCATATTATCACCTTCTCCGTGAAGACTTCCAGAACACCCCATCTAATTACTATCTTCTTCCCCCACCCTTAGGTGTGTCCTTTCATATCACAATGCTATTATCTTCTTGGCCCTTAACAATATCCGAAATCATTTTATTTATTTGTGTATTTAATTATTTTTTATCCGTCTCCCTCCCCTGTCTATGTAGTATCATCTTGTCTGACTTGATTATCACTGTTAAGTCCCGTGTTAAGTCCAGAGTAAGTCCTCTGCTTGGAACAGAGGAGTGCTGAGTAAAGGATCACAAGTTAGGGGATGTGGCGGAAGTGGACATGAGAGGAAAAAGACAAAGAATAGGTCTCAAAGGAACATGGATTTTATAAAATCCTGTGTTATTTAATCGTGATTTAAATATTTAAATCAATATTATCTATACTATTGTCTCAAACTCTTATTATCCAAAGATGAATTCATTATCTTTCTCTTTAAGCCTGGTTCTTCTTCTGTCATCTCTGTCAAGTAGGAGTTAACTAACACTCCCAGTTAGTCATGCTAGAAAAATTTGAGTCATCCTTGATTATTTTATATTCATCACCTCCAAAAGCTTGTTGTGATAGATGAAAGACAGCTGCAAATTGAGGTGCCATCTAATTATCCTTCTCTCGAGTCACAACCTACCCTGGCTACCTGCCTGACCAAGAGAATGCAACAGAAATGACTTTTTCTAACTCCCACGCCTTAGTCGTCAGACGCCTTGCAGCTTCCACCTCGGCTCCGTGGAAAACCTGAGATGCCATGTAAGAAGTCTGGCTGTCCTAAGGCCGCCACACTGGACAGACAATGAGCAGTCCCGCTTGCTGATAGTCACAGATGAGTCCAGCTTCAAAACTCTTCACTCCAATGACAAGAGTTGTAGGAAAGGTCAACTTTGACCTTTGCCCCACACCCACACCCCAGGCAGTCCTCTAGCTGAGTCCTACTGAGCAACGTCTGTTGATGCCATGTGGAACCAAAGATCAGCCACCTCGGCTCTGTCTAAATTCCTGGTCCACTGTTATGGACTGAATATTTGTGTCCCCCCCCAAAAAATTCCTGTATTGAAACCAAACCTCAGTGTGATGGTATCAGGAGGTGGGGACTTTGGCAGGAGATTAAGCATGAGGGTGGATCCTTCAGGAGTGGGGCTAGTTCGCCTTACAAAAGAGGACGGAGAAGCTCCCTAGTCCTCTTTCCACCACATGAGAACACAGCAAGAAGACAAGGTCTCACCAGACACTGAATCTGTGGTTTCTTAGGCTTCCCAACCTTGAGAACTATGAGAAAGAAATGTTTCTTTTTTAAGCTACCCTGTCTGTAGTCCTTTGTTAGAAAAGCCTGAACTGACCAAGACA
The DNA here is from genome assembly GCF_011800145.1 of Mirounga leonina. Lineage (NCBI taxonomy): Eukaryota > Metazoa > Chordata > Mammalia > Carnivora > Phocidae > Mirounga > Mirounga leonina. The sequence goes on from NW_023270316.1 coordinate 64,175,056, forward strand.
TCCACAAAGCTGTGAAATATCATAAAGGGTTGTTTTAAGCTGCTAAGTTTTGGAGCATAGGTAGTCGGGGCTCTTGTTAATCACCAAAGCCCACCAATCTTTCTGCCAATTACATTCCCCCATACTTCCCAAATCATTACCCTCCCTTGCAGCCTTAACTCTTACTGCTCTGTTTCAGGGAGTCTTAGGCTAGTGTGTTTCACTTCGTTTCCTTGCATCCATGGCTCCAATCTCATCTCATCCAAGTTCATGTAACATTCCAGAATACTTAATATGTAAACATTCCCCACATGAAAATCCTCCTGTTAAAATAAAATAGTGCTCCCTGCTGAAGCTTTGGGCTCCGACCTTCTCCTATAGCCGAGCCCTGCAGGCTTCTGCCATGTAAAGGCCTGGGGTGGAAAGAAGAAGAACCTGAAGGCTGCCCAGGAGGAGTTTGTCAAGCTAGCTCTAGCCAACAGCCTCACCCGCGCCAAGGAAAGTACACCTCACGTGGCAGACCGGGGCTGCAGCCAGCAAGTCTGTCTTCATCTCTAACCATGACTACTAAAGGGAAGTGTTCCAAGGCTGCTCCCTCAACACACCAGGCCCCTCCCTGTCCCATATTCATTCTTGAAGAGAGGACCTCACTTGGGACTCCAGGCTTTCCCATCACTTTTGCCTCCCACATGACATTGGTGTGCAGTGTTGTCTGTATATGCTAACTCCATTGCTCCTTCCGGCTCACTGCCAATAAACAACTATTTAAGGGGGAAAATATATATATATAACTATGTTATTTTTATTGTGACAAAATATACATAATATAACATTTACCATGTTAACTATTTTTAAGTATACAATTCAGTGGCATTAAGTACATTCATGTTGTTGTGCAACCATGACCACCATCCATCTCCAGAACTTTGTCATCTTCCCAAACTGAAACTCTGTCCCCATTAAACACTAACTCCACATTCCTCCCTGCCCCAGGCCCTGGCAACCACTGTTCTACTTTCTGTCTCTATGAGTTTGACTAGTTTAGGTCCCTTATACCAGTGGAGTTATACAATGTCTGTCCTTCTGTGTCAGCCTCATTTTACTTAGTATAATGTTTTCAAGGTTCACCCATGTTTTAACATGTGTCAGAATTCCCCTCCTTTTTAAGAATGAATAATATTCCACTGTGTGTATATGCCACATTTTGTTTATCCATTTGTTGATGGACTTGGGTTGTTTCTATCTCTTGGCTCTTGTGAATAATGCTGCTGTATTATATTACTTTAAAACCCTGACCTGATTCCCTCTCCCCTACTTTGTAGATCCTCTAAAATAAAACCCAAGCTCCTTAACAAGATACATCAGATATGGACCCCAACCTCCTACTTAACCTCACCTCTCATCCCTTCCTGACTTCTGTTTTATGCTCAGCAATTCCACATTGCTAAGATTTTATCTCCTATGCTGTGCTCTGTGAATGTTACCTCTGTAAGTTTTCTTATTATTTTATTACCTTGAAATATAACCATTACCTCTGGCTAGATACTACTCACTCTTTAGGATCTTAAGACTCAGGGTTCAGAAAGCCCTCCCCCCTCCCCAATTTCCTCTCTCAGGATGGGTTTTCACTTCCTCTTCTATGTCTGGAGCATGTACATTTACCACACGATATTATAATTAATCATTTACATGTCTCTCCTCTTCCCAAGACTGTGAGCTCCTTGAAGCCAAGTACTGTTATTTTTCTTTTGCTCTATTCAGCATCTATGATGGCCCTGGCACATGGGACGAGCTCAGCAAATGTTTATTGAACTAATACTATTTTTCTCAAGTCAAACAGTCCCTTTTTATAATATCTTCTTGGTAGTCCTTGGAAAAGACTTTATGCTACAGAATAACTTGATCATTGGTGAGGAGAAAGTAACAAAGCTTTGTGTATGATTTTTGCTGACTGGCCCTTGTGTTTATGGCACTGATAAATGCCATAGGGAAGGACAAGAGAAATAGTAAATACCTCCTTTGACGGGAAAGAAGATACTATTAAATAATCTTTAGGTAAACATACAAAAGAGAATTATTTTGTACGACTGCTTTTTTTTTTTCTGTCTTTCTCAAAGATTTTATTAAAGGTCTTTACAGATTAAAATCCAGTCTCTAGATCCAACTGCTGACTTTGCTTTTAGTTATCTTAACTAAATAATTACTTAACATGAAATAAAATAAAGTCCTTTTAATAATATTGATTAATTTCCATCTCTATCCCATATACAGTTTGACTCGTATCTGTTCAAACAAATGGCTATATATATTATTTACATAGCATTGATCCTGTGATTACAGCTTAGGTGCCAGGAACCTGTAATGGTTATTAAAATATAACTGAGATATTGTTGTATCGAGCCATTTTATTTTCTGTCCTTTCTATGTACTTTCTTGTCTTTTTCCATTCCGGTTTTACTTCTATTTTATCGTTCTTCGTGGGCTATTGGTTGCTGACACAACTCTGGCTCAGGCTTTGGTTCTACAGGCAAAGATTTGAGTTTTGCAGCTTTTTCTGTTAAGAAAAAATAATCAATATCCCAGGACTTACAAACAGCATTGGCCTTTGTGATAAGTCCAGTAATCTAGCTTCTATGGGGTGACTGTGGCATTGAATGTCTTAGGATCTTGGCAAACCATTTTGAAAAGGGCAATGAGTGAATATGCAAGAAAATCTGTTATCCAAGAATATTGGAGAATGAAGAGATCTAAAAGTAATGCAAATAATGTTCCAAATAGTTGAATTTTAAGGGACAACACTTTTTTGCTTACATGTATGAAAAATCATTGGCTGAAAATCTAATGTTATATATTACCTCCTTTTTAAACAAAATACACAGAACATAATTAACCTTTTCTTTATAATTCAGAGCTTTAGAATGAATCTTGGTTATTATACTCTGTGGTCTAGTTGTAAGTTTAGGATTTTTTTGAACACCGATATTAATAGCTCTTTCTTTCAGCCCATATGAAATTGCAGAGGAAATCTATCCTTCTCATAGTTTTGAAGTCTTTCTCCTCATTCTTAGGCTTTCAGTTATCAGTTCTTGTTAGTGTCAATGAAGCTGACCTTTTGTATTTATCTATTTTACTCAATTTTGGATTAATCAATTCAGGTAGAAGTGTGAGAAAATAAAGGCAAAATTATCTGAGAGAAGGCCTGAGGATTCCTTTATAATTATAGGGCAAAAGATATAATGCCTGAATACTGTGACATTTACCAATTACTGTAAGACCTTTTTTTACTTTCTTGAGTTTCAGATGGCTCCATTTGTTGATGGCTCAAGGTTGTCTAACAAATTACTTGTATTTGAAATGAATTTGTGTGTGTGTGTGTGTGTACAAATAGATAAGATACCATGTTATGGAAATGTTTAGGCCTTTTGAAAATTAAAGTACAATTAAATAATGTGGAGCAATTTCTATAGACATCATAGGAAGTATTAACATTTTAATTAATTTAACCAAACATTTAATATATTAGAAATTATCAACATGGGAACAAATGGGAGAAATGCTGCTAGCATTTAGAGAATGATTTAATTATAAGAAAAATACAGCAAGGTTTTTTTAAACTAATCATATTAAATAAACTTAATTACTTGCTCTAAACCAAATTACCTAGTTAAGCAGTGAAAGAACATTGATGATGCTTATTTTTGCTCTAATACTTCATGAAATGCTTCACCAAATTTTCATGCAAAATATGTTGAAATTGCAGGGGTTTGAACTGCTTTCCCAACAGGCAATCAAAAAGTGTTAGGAAGGTCTTCATAAGCAAATAAGTTTGAGGTACTTAGAGAGTAGTTGAGGGCTCAGTTATAGATGGCAATATTCAGCATTTAATATTCTTTGTGGTATTGACCGTTTCAGGCTTTCCTAAAGAGTTTGAATATTTTTTTTTCCTTCAGGAGGTGAGAAATTTTCAATCAGGGAAGTAATGATAATAAATACATAAAAATACTAACACTGGTGGTATCAATAAGTTATTTTACTTATAACATGTTACCTTTACCATGTTATGTAAGTTCTACTTTTAGCATCTATAGAAGGTATGGGAGATCCAATACATCTCCAATTCCTATTACTTTAATATTATTTGGAAGGCTATTTCAATAATGTCTACATCAATCAGGTGGAATGTTTTTATGGGAAGATTTATGTCCCCCTCTCCCAAAATTTATATGTTGAAGCCCTAACTTCTAGTATCTAAAAAGAGGAAAAACCAGGTGAGACAGAGCGAGGAGGTAGCCATCTCTAAGCCAAGGAGAATGGTAAGAGAAGAAAACAGATCTGTCCACACCTTGATCTTGGACTTCTGGCCTCAAGAACTGTGAGAAAATAATTTTCTGTTGTTCAAGCAACCCAGCCTGTGGTACTTTTTTTTTTTTAATGGCAGCACTAGCAAACTACTATGAATGTATTAATAGTTATTCAATAAGTTCCAGAGTATATATGTATGTACATTATAGTTTAAGCATTGTTCACAACTCTTTCTTACATAATTTTGATTGAGACCTTATGAGACTAGTATTGTTAGTATTGTTATTATTTTAAATATGATAACACTGAAAGGAAGCATATGGTAAACATAAGGGAAAAGATTTGAGAGAATGAAGGTCTTGAAAAATATCAACTACAAAAACAAAATAGTCTTGTACCGAGGATGGAAGATCCTGAAAACCTACAAACTCAAATATTAGTCTTTAAGACAAAAGTCATATAAGTAAATCAAAGAATCAAGGCAAACTCTTGAGACTTGTGATGAAAATTGAATTTTAATTACATTCTTTAAAGAAACCTTTTCCTCAATAAAATATTAGGAAATCAAACCCAACAATATATAAAAAGAATTGAAGCAGTATTTATCTGAGAGGATGCAAGCCTGGTTCAACATTCAAAACCAATTAATGCGAACTATCACATAAATAAACTAAAAAATAAAATTGCATTATCATTTCAATAGATATGGAAAAAGCCTTTGACAAAATCCAACATGATAAAAATTCTCTCAGTAAACTAGGAATAGAGGGGAAATTTCTTGACTTCATAAACAATATCTAGAAATCACCTACAGCTAACATTGTATGTAATGCTCAGAAACTTGAAGCTTCTCCACTAAGATCAGGCAAGGATGTGCCTCCTTGCCACTCCTTGCCCACATTATTCTGGAAGTTATAGCTAATTCAGCAAGACAAGAAAAGAAAAGAAAAGATATACAGACTGAGAAGGAAGAAATAAAACTGTCTTTGTTTGCAGATGACATAGTTTTCTGTGCAGAAAATCGAGAAAAAGTGACCCAAAAAAATTCTCCTGAAACTAATAAGCCACCAGGATGCCCCTCAGTAGGTGAATGGTTAAATAAACTGTGATACATACAGACAATTGAATATTATTCGGTGAAAAAAGGAAATGAACTAACAAGCCATGAAAAGACATGGAGGGATCTTAAATGCAGATTACTAAGTGAAATAAGCCAATCTGAAAAGGCTTCACACCATATAATTCCAACTGTATATTCCGAAAAGGCAAAACCAGGGAGACAGTAAAAAGATCAATGGTTGCCAAGGCTTAGGGTGGAGGAGGGATGTAAAACAGCACAGAGGATTTTTAGGGCAGTGAAAATACTCTGAGACCATAATGATGGGTACATGTCAGTATACATTTGTCCAAACCCATAGAATGTACAACACCAAGAGTGAGCTGTAAGATGAACTATGGACTTTTGGTGTTATGATTTGTCAATATAGGTTCCATCAGTTGTAACAAATGTAGCGCTCGGGGGGGGGGGCATTCATAATGGGGGAGGCCACGTATGTGGGGGGTAGGAAGTACATTAAGAAATTTCAGTACCTTCCCCTTAATTTTGCTGTGAACCTAAAACTGCTCTAAAAATTTAAAGTATTTTTAAAAAGTCAAATCTTTTTAATAAAAAGCCTTACTAAATAATGCTAGACTATGCTTTGTGTGACAGTAAGGAATAGACTACCTACCTCATTCTCCACTATCCTCTCCTTCCCAAATCTTGAATCCTTATCTTTGTGAAATTAGTGATTGGTGTCCTTACAGGAAATCCTATAACTCATAATAAGCTTACTATATACTAAGAGATAGTCTTGATTTTGTTTTATTCAGCTTCTGTATCCACTCACCTTGTCCCCAACCAAGGATGTTTTTAGGTGGCAACCTGAGAGTTCCTTCTACAGACAGATGGATGTCGTTCTGCTGTTATTTATAATTCGATGAGAATTTTTTTTTCATTACTGCAGTTTTTAAAAATGTTAACAAGTATGGAAAGGGGAAAATTCAAATTTATGTTATTGAATTTGACTTTTTTGTTTACTGTGAGTAATAATGAAAACAAAACAAAACAAAACAGAATTACCACTCCCGGTATTGGTTGTTTTATTAGTTTCCTCTAAAAGTTCTAATAAGTTTCCAAAATATATATGTATACTTGAATATTTTCTGAAACAGAAGATTAGCTATTCTTCACTATGTATTCTTTATGCTAATTGCTGAAAATGAATTTTACATTTTAAATGATATATAAAAATAGTCATTAGTCTTTCTTATGTATTCTTGTATCTCTGTTGTAGCTTTAAAGCAGAACCAGACCCAGAAATACAGAGAACACACTGATGGCAGCCAGAGGGAAGGGGGTAGGGGGTGGGCAAAATAGGTGAAGGGGAGAGAGAGATACAGGCTTCCAATTATGGAATGAATAAGTCACAAAACTAGAACACACAGAGTAAGGAACATAGTCAATGATTGTATAGAAGTGTTGTGTGGTGACAGATGGAAGCTACACCTGTGGTGAGCATAATGTAGAGAGAAGTTGAATCGCTATGTTGTACACCAGAAACAAATGTAACGTTGTGTGTCAGCTATACTCAAATAAATAAAGGTGATAGGGTGCGTAATCTGTTGGGTATTTCAAATTTATTTCAAAAGTCCTAGATTTACATATTTTGGTTCACATAATTACTTTCAGACAAACCTATGAGATATCAGATTTCCAGCTATATGTAACTGGAGAGGATCCCAACGACAGAGCAGAATTGGAATCAAGAGAGAAGCAAAGACTGTTCGTTTGTGTCATTCTACAGTCAGAAGGAGTTGTAAATTAAATTACAAAGAAAAAATATATATATCTTTCAGTCCTTCGCCTCACCATTTTCACTCTCTTTTCCTTCAGTGACTTCTGGTTAGATCAGTCCCTTAAGGGGAGCCTGTTTTTCCTGCTAAAACATCCTGCAGAGGTCACTCATTCCTACCGGCACTCACCAGATCAACCTTCCAAGGATTGATTCAACAAGAAGTTATGGGATACTTCCTGTGTTCCAGGCATTTGCAAATTATTTGTATCTGAAAAAAGTAAAGCTTCAGGCTGAGCTTGGGCCTTTCCGCAAAGTTAGAAAAAGCCCTCTTGGGGACATCTGAGCCATTCTTCTATCGTCACAGTGATGCTGCCAACAACTCGAGCAGCTCTACCTGAGACCATTCTGATCATAGATGTAAAAGATTAAAGCAAACAAAACCACATCAAGAGCACTTGGTAGGTGCTGAGCGACGTTTTGAGCCCTTTCTAATAAAGATTCAGATTTCTTTAATCCTCACAACAGCCACAGGTTCTATCATTATTATCACACTATTTGAGAGATGTGGAAGCGGAGTCTCGCAAGGGTGCGCGCCCAGCGTCAGGGAGCTCCCTCGTTTCAGAGCCAGAATTCCACGCAGCCTGCTTCCACAGTCCACACCGCAACCCCTCCGCACACTGCCCTGCACGCTTGCAGAGCGACTGCCAGCATCTGGGGATATTCGACACCCAGCAGTGCGTAGCTTAGGAACTTTAAGTTCTTTCTCATTTGGGTTTTAGTATTCGATGTATTATTATATATTTTTTAAGATTTTATTTATTGGGGCGCCTGTGTGGCTCAGTTGGTTGGGCGACTGCCTTCGGCTCAGGTCATGATCCTGGAGTCCCGGGATCGAGTCCCGCATCGGGCTCCCTGCTCGGCAGGGGGTCTGCTTCTCCCTCTGATCCTCCCCCTCTCATGCTCTCTATCTCCCATTCTCTCTCTCAGATAAATAAATAAAAAATCTTAAAAAAAAAAAAAATTTTATTTATTTATCTGAGAGAGAGAGAAAGCATGGGGCGGGGGGAGGGTCAAAGGGAGAAGCAGACTCCCCGCGGAGCAGGGAGCCCGATGCGGGACTCGATCCCGGGACTCCAGGATCATGACCTGAGCCGAAGGCAGTCGCTTGACCAACTGAGCCACCCAGGCGCCCTTGATGTATTATTATGAAGTTGTTAAGATACAAAGTCACTGGACCACCTCCCCGCCTTCCGAAATAGGTTAATTAGGAAGCACACTATTCATAAAATAAGGCCAGAACTATTTTCCCAATTGTAAGATTAACAGTCACTAATACAGCCTGAAAGAATTTAAATATACGTTAGTGGCCATTGCATGTTCAAGAGTTAAATAGAGAAAGTTTACTTGCCTTTAGTTTGATTAACTATT